>NC_073252.2:81310312-81611718 GCF_029289425.2 Pan paniscus | reverse complement strand
CAACTCAATAAGATATGTACTAAATACTGTGCTAAGTAACAGTAGATACAATGATGAATAAGGCAAAATATTGCCCACTCAGATCTTGTAAACTTGTGTAAGAAACAGACTTATTTACAATATAACTATAATGTAATGAGATGTTGTAAAAATAATTTGTACCAAATGGTGTCAAAACACAATTTGGGGAATGAGAGGAGTTAAATACATTAATCTGAAAAGTTTTCATATTATGTAAAATCAGATAGATCTTAACAAATAATAGGAGTTTGTCAGTTAGCAGCAGAAGAAGAGGTATTATTGCAAGAGGGGTCAGCAGTTCTAATGTTATGGAGCTGTGAAGAGGCATGGATGTTTGGGAAAATGATTGTGGCTAGTAATGGTTAGAGAAAGAATATGATTATGAAACTTAGATCTATCCTCAATCCTGGATTTCACTACCTATTAGATGTGTGATTCTGACCAAGTAACTTTATTGACCAATTCTCATTTCTAAAATAGAAATACTCCCAGTCACATGGAAGCAAAAACATAATAAAAAATCTTCCTTATTATTCATTATAGAAACAAACATAAGAGAAAACTATATACTTGGACCATATTAGCTTAGCTCCTTGAATAACTGCCTTTAATAATTGATTAAAGAACTGAAGAGTTAGTTAAATGATCTGATTTATGATTTAGAATAACTCTGACAGTAATGTAGAGATAGATAAGAAGAAGACATGATTAAAAATAGAAAGGAGTAAAAAAAACTATAAAAAGCATGAGAGATGGTGAAAATATGGTCTAAGATATGTAAGGAGAATAATGGACAAGATTTAATGACTGACTAGATGTTGAGCGATACTTCCAAGTTGTTGGCTTATAAGATTAGGTTGTGGCATTAACTGAAGTATCAATTAGTGATGAATAACTAGGTATGGGCAGTGGAAAGATATAAAATCTATTTTCTTTTATCCTTTCTAAAACAGATATTGTTATATTCAGTTTGAGACTGAGGTTGAGATGTTATATTCAGGTAGAAATATTCCAGGAATAGGTTAGATATATTATCTCGTAAGTTAAAAGGTATGGTGTATAGTTATCAATAATGACCTTGAATAGTGAAATGAAGGCATGGGTTTTAAATTTTGATTGGGTAATACCTCTTTAACTCATACCATATTTACTGAGCACCTAATACATGTAAGAACCTGTACAAAATGCCAGAAAGAAGTGATGTGTTAAACAAAAATGGTCATTGTCATGATCAGTGAAAGAGTTGAGACAGAAATATGCAATTACAAACTACGATAAAGGTTCTAATGCAAAAGAAAAGAGTACTGCACACACTTGTAATGGAGGCCTAATCATTTACAAGGGCAGGGGAGGGCTCGGAAATTTCCTGAGGAATTGATATTTGTGCTGAGGATGGCAAATGGGGGGACAGTATGCTTAGTATTGCAGATATTCATGCAAGCATTGTCCGTAAAACCCTTAAAGTGAGAATCACGCAGTGAATACTCAAAACCAAAACAGCATTAAAGAAAGCAGAATTGACTGTCTTTAGGGATAAACAAGAACAGATGCCAGGGAAGCTGGGTCCACTCTGAACTCTGGCAGAGAATAAAAAAACAGAAAATGAATAGTGGCAGCTGCCAGGATGTGAGGGAAGAAAGCAGATACTCTGAAGTTTGATTTAAGAAAGAAAAGAAGAGAAAAAGTTGCTGTGCTGGGCCTGAAGAATGATTCTGGAGCATAACAGTTAAAAAATTTAATGGGGATTCCTTGAGAAAAATAGGAAAATTATTTTCAGATCTTAAAGTATGGAGGTTATTAGTGCTCTTCAGCTACAAGATAGTAAATGAAAAGGAAATTAGATTATAGTTGGTCGAGAATTAAGTTGAAAGTGATAAGATAACATTGCAAGCAATGCTTTAAAAAAGTTTGAATACAGAAAAGAGGGGAGAAACTGAGGATGTGGGAAGAAAGTGGCATAGGATTAGAAAGTTTTCTTCTTGGCAAATTAAGCATACTAAGCATCTTCATAAGCTGAAAGAAAGGAGGCAGTTGAAAATAGTAAGATGGCTTTGAAGACATAAAATAAGAAAACAATAACTAATGGAACAGGTTTGAGAAAGCAAGAAGGAAAGAGATCCAATCAAGAGCTAGGATGAAAGAATTTGTATTGAGCAAAAGGAGAAAAGGAAAAACACTGGATATGAAAAAGGGTTCCATAAGAGCCTGGGGTTGCATAAATAGACACCTTTGTATTAGGAAAGGCATAACAATTCAGAGTTTGATAATCTGATCCAGCACTGTATTTTTCTAATGATAAGATTTTCTTGTCTAATTTCACAACTGAGGCTAAAAGTAGTGTAAAATCCTGCCCAAGCTCACAGAGCAAGGTAGCTCTGCCTTTTAATATAGGGCTCAAATGTAGCTTGAGTATAACTGAGAGTGTTTATTTATTTATTTGCAAAAACTTAATTTAAGTAACGGTGCACATTCTACATGTAATATGTCGAGTGTGCACATGTAAACAGGTTAAAGACATATGTCTTTTTCTTAAAACATACAATATCAATATGGAGCTGAATCATTATTCTTATGGGGCAAATTGATAATTGGTATTTTATGAATTTTCAAAGAACTTTTCATTTGCTCGTTGGATTGACAGATTACCGCATTTGCTCATGTTTACTAATGTCAAAACAAAAGGACTTCCATAAGCCTGGTTAGTCAGAAAGGACACTAAAAACAGCCTGTCGACAGAAACTCTGTACTTAAAGAAAATTATGATTTTCTGCTTAAAAATTAAGTATAAGGAATATCAAGATAAAAGTATATTACACTGAAATGTCTTTTAGGCAGATAGGCTACTTTAGGGCACTCTTCTGGATATCCTTTTAGTTTTAAGGACATTTTAATTCTTGGTCTGAAGGTAGGTTTATGAAACATCTCTCAAAACTCATCTGAATCATGAAATTGGATAGAATACCCACTGATAAATTCATTATAATTTTTTTTTTACAAAACTTTCCATGAAGGCAAAGAAGTCCTCCCACTGGTATTATATTGTCGGATTTAAGATCACAAACTCGTTCATTCTTTTATACAATAAATATTTATGAAATGCCTGCTAAGGACCAGGCACTGTGCTGGACACTCTAGCTGTGGAAAAGGAAATGAGAACAAGCAATGTCTGATATATTGTTTTCCTGAAGTAAACCACAAGAACTAAAATAACATAAACAACGTTAATTCTTTTCCTGAAAATTAGGTTGGAACCTCAGTGATTTTGACATAGATTTATCCTGGCTATGTGTAATTTGGCATATGGATAGACTTAAATCCACTATACATGAGGAGTAAGCTATTGCTTTTATAGAGCATTATCAATTATTTGTTTTTCACATTTAGAGGTACTTCTGTTTTCCAAAGTAAAGAGTTGAGAAGGCATATCATTTCAGAATGTCAATTTGGCACACTCTAATATTAAAATAATATATCAATAAATTTATATATGGAAATTCATGGCACAAAATGTTTATCTTTTGTGACATATTTACAAAGGTCTAATATTTTATCTCCAAATAATTAGTATAAAGGTGCATGTGTAACCAATATACCTTAAAAAATAATTGCATAGATACCATGAAAAAGCAGTACACCATATGGGCAATGAAAACATAAATCAATATTAAATTGTAATGGAAATGCTGAAACAGCCCAGAAGTTTAGCATACAAAATTGACCAGATTCCTTTTAATATCTATTTGTTGGCTCCGTTAGTAGGGAAAACACAACTTATAAAATGAAATAAATCATCAGTCTTATTAAAATTTCTATGGCTTACAAAATTAAGGAAAAAGACCAAGACTTTTAAACTATAACATTTACTGCTTGTATATTTAAACTGTAACATGGTCATAGAAATGAAAAAATATATTCAAATAACTGAAAAAGAAATCAAATCTGCAAGTATGTTAATCCAAATTTAATAAAAGAAGCATTTAGGTTGATACAATGTTAAAGATATCCTCTGAATACAACTTTTTACCATTATTAAGAATATAGATGATTATGATACATTCAAAGCCTCCTCTTAGGCAGATACATAATCTACAGAGTATGAAAGGAAACAGCTGTTATATCAATGCACAAATGTCCCATTAGATTCAGTACTTGAAACCTAAATATGGACAGCAATAATCTCAAAAGAAGTTAATCTTAAAAACAAATAACTTTTCCCTTTTAGACCATATGAACAATTTAAAATTCCTAAGCATTCCAGCACCGACATATTTATTCCATACAACATGGGAAAGATTTTTAAAAAATGCTATCCGGGCTTTTACAATCAATCAGCAGAGACTGGAACAGGTGAAGAGGATTCAATTCATTGATAGAGCCTGGAATTCTATAATAAGTAAAATTAATGCCCATTTTCTTTTTCTAATCTCTTTATAATAATGCAGTGTGGTGTTAAAACCATGAACTTAACAGTCAGACAGGTAGATCGGAGTTCAAGTATACTTACTAACAAGTTGTGTAAGCTTGGGCAAAGTAAATAACTTTACTGCTTCAGATTCTTCATGAGTAAAAATGAGAATAAGAAGGCAGTCTAGTCATAAGGATGCTATAAAGATTATGCGAGAGAGCATATGTAAAACACTTAACACATACAGCTCAACAGATGCTACGGAGTGGTTTTAATGGAAGTATTAGTACTACAAGCACTCCTAAAGGATTTCAGGCAAGAACACTTTAAAAGAAATTGATATGATTCAAATTCATATATATATGGATGTCTTTAATGTCAGTTTTTAGAAACATATCTGTTACAAGCGGAATTCATTAGGGTATTTTCTTAATAATGATAACACGGAAGCTCTCACTTACCTTGTCATTTACTACACTTTTCCCATCCCAAGCCCATCCTCTTTTGGTGAAGTAATTAACAGTTGCAAATTCAATTAGGGCAGAGAACACAAATGCATAACAAACAGCAATAAACCAGTCCATAGCAGTTGCATAAGCCACTTTGGGGAGAGAATTCCGAGCACTGATGCTTAGAGTTGTCATTGTTAGGACAGTTGTTACTCCTGCAAAAGAAAAGATAGGAATCGAAAACATCAATAGGTACTAGCAGGACAGCATGGGAAGTAGCTTTTCTTTCTCCCTCCAGCCCCCAAAGCTTTTACTACTCTTATCCACTAAATAATAATAAATAAATGAATAAATACTGGAATTTATATTAAAGTGTAAAGTTAATTATCATAAATGGTTATGATATTTCGTGATGTAATGACTCTCAAAATACTTTCGGTTTCCATTTTTTGTTCTGTATAAAAATCAACTTTCTTCTTCTTAAGTACTATTGAAGTTAAAAAGACTAGGGATACTGAAGTAGAATTACCTACAAGGAAAAGCAGGCACTTTAAATGGTCCCATTGCCAATTAATATATATTTTTGAAATCTTATAAAATCCTCACATTAATTTGTTCATCATTTATTTGAATCATGTTAAGCAATGGACCAATAACCCACAGAAGTAATCATGAAGGAACTGTGATTTAAACATACTTCAAGAGGCTGGGCATGGTGGCTCACGCCTGTAATCCCAGCACTTTCGGAAGCCGAAGTGGGTGGATCACAAGGTCAGGAGTTCAAGACCAGCCTGGCCAAGATGGTGAAACCCCATCTCTATTAAAAATACAAAAATTAGCCCAGCATGGTGGCAGGTGCCTGTAATCCCATCTACTTGGGAGGCTGAGGCAGGGAGTTGCTTAAACCCGGGAGACAGAGGTTGCAGTGAACCGAGATCACGATGCTACACTCCAGCCTGGGCGACAGAGCAAAAGTCCGTTGAAAGAAAGAACGAAAGAAAGAAAGAAAGAGAGAAAGAAAGAAGAAAGAAAGAGAGAGAGAGAGAGGGAGGGAGGGAGGGAGAGAGAGAAAGAAAGAAAGATATGTTGCTTTCCTCTGAGACTTTTGTACAAAAGAATAGAAGACAAATACACACGTACATATATACATATACATGTATGTACATATATGTGTACATACATACAATATAGGAAATGAAAATAACAAATCAGCAGCAACTGTAAAGGTAATACAAAAAAAGTTGCTTTTTAAAAGCAGTATTATCATCAAAATGTTAGTAAAACTTTAAAAAATTGATACTCTCCTGGTATTGAGGAAGATATGGGGCATTACAAATTTGTGTCATACCTAAGAAACTGTTGTCTAATCCAAGGTCATGAAGAATTAGCCCTATTTTTCTTATCAGTTTTAGAGTTTTATGTCTTAGCAGTGAGTCTTTGGTCCATTTTGAGTTCATTTTTGTGTGTGGTGTAAGGTAGATGTTCACATTCATTCTTTTGCACCTAGATAGCCCATTGTCCCAGCACCATGTGTGAAAAAAGACTTTTGTTTCCCCATTAAATTATCTTGGACACTTCGTTGAGAATCAATTGACCATAGATATATGGGATATCTCTGTACTCCAAATTTTATACCCTTGATATACATATCTATCCTTAGTCAAGTTTTACGCTGTTTTCATGACTATAGCTTTAAATTAACTTTCGAAATCAAGAAGCTTGAGTCCCTTCTTATTCTTATTCATCAGTCTTAGTTTTCTTCAAGATTGTTTTGGCTATTCAGGATCCCTTACATTTCTGTATGTTGTTATGGTTTTGTTATGGTCATTTTGTTCATCTTTGCAAAAAAGGTAATTGGAATTTTAATAGGCATTTCATTGAATCTGCACATGATATTTGGTAGTAATGCCATTTTAATGATACTAAGTCTTTCAATCTTTGAACACAGGATATATTTCCATTAGATCAATCTCTCTTTCTCTATTTCTCTATAATAAACATTTCCATTTATTTAGGGCTTCTTTAATTTCATACAGCAACATTCTATAGTTTTCAGTGTATAAGTCTTTCATCTCCTTCATTAAATGTATTTATAGATATTGTATGTGTTTGGATGCTAATGTAAATGGAATGGTTTTCTTAACATTCTGTTGAGACTGTTCATTGCTTATGTACAAAAACACAACTGATTTTTTCTACATTGATTTTGTACCCTGAAACTTTGCTGAATTTGTTTAATAGCTGTAACAATTATGATGTGGTTCGTTAAGGGTCTTCTATAAATAAGATCATGCAAATAGGGAGAGTTTTACTTCTTCCTTTCCAATCTGTATATTTTTATTTGTTTTTCTTACCTAATTGCCCTAGCTAGAACCTGTAGTATAACGTTGAATAGAATTGGTGACAGCAGACATCTGTGTCTTATTTCTGATATTAGGGAGAAACTTTAATCCTTCACCTATAGGTATGATTGTTTGCATTTTTTTTCACTTTCCATAAATATGTTGTATTATATTGATTTGATTTTTGTATGCTGACCCAACCTTGCATTTCTGGGATAAATCCCACTTTGTCATGCTATGTAATCCTTTTAAAATGTGGCTGATTTTAGTTTGCTAGTATTTTATTGAGGGCATCTGCATCTATATCTATAAGGAATATGGATCTGTAAGTTTTTTATTGTGATTTCTTTCTCTAGTTTGGTATTGGTATCTTGGTAATACGGCCTTATAAAGTGAGTCAGGAAATGTTTCCTTCTCATCTATATTCTGGAAGATTTTGAGAAAGACTGTTGTTAATTCTTTGTATGTTTGGTAGAACTCACCAGAGAAGCCATTTGACCTTGATATTTTCTTAATTGGAAGATTTTGTTTACTAAACTCATAGTTTTATTTGTTAAAGGTTTACTCAGAATCTTGAGTCTATTTTGGTCATGTGTAGTAGTTTCTAGGAATTGTTATAGTTAATCTAGATCATCTAAATTTTTGGCATACAATTGTTCCAAGAATTACTTTATATATATATATATATATATATATATATATATATATATATATATATGAAGAGAGAGAGAGAGAGAGAGATTGAGAGAGTCAGTCTTGCTTGACATTTTACCCAGGCTGAAATGCAGTAGTGTGATCTTAGCTCACTGCAACCTGCACCTCCTGGGTTCAAACAATTCTTGTGCCTCAGCACCCTGAGTAGCTGGGATTACAGGAGCACGCTACCATGCCCAACTAGTTTTCGTATTTTTAGTAGAGACAGGGTTTTGTCGTATTGGCCTGGCTGGTCTCAAACTCCTGGCCTCAAGTGAGTGATCCACCTGCCTCAGCCTCTCAAAGTGCTGTGATTACAGGCATGAGCCACCGCGCCTTGCCACTTTATATATGTATCTGTGTGTGTGTGTGTGTGTGTATACACAATATATATAATATATTGTGTATATATATAATATATTGTGTATATATATAATATATATAATATATTGTATATATATTACATATATATTTTTTCTCTATGGTCAGAAGTGATGTCCCATCTTCTTTCCTGATTTTAGTAATTTGATTTTTTTCTCTTTTTTTCTTGGTCATTGTGGCTAAAAGTAAGTCAATGTTATTGATCTGTTCAAGAACCAACTTATGGCTGTGTGGTAATTTTTTCTATTTGTTATTTCTGTTCTCTCTACAATTTATCTCTACTCTAACACTTATTTTTCTTCCTCTTGCTTTGGGTTTAGTTTGTGCTATTCTACTTTTCAAGGAAGATGGTTAAGTTATTGATTTGAGAATTTTTTTTCTCTTTTTAACATAAGTGGTTAGAGATACAAATTTCTCTTTAAGAACAAGCTTTTGTATTTTCCATAACATACGTTATTTTTTGTTTCCATTCATCTTATTTTCTAAAACCTCTTGTGATCTCTTCTTTGATTTCATGGTTATTTAGAAATGTCTTGTTTAATGTTTACATATGCAAATTTTCCAAATTGTATTTTTTATTGATTTCTAATTCTACTCTATTGTGGTGTAAGAACATACTTTGTAATAATTCAATCTTCGAATTTATTGAGACTTGTTTAATGGCCTAATGCATTATCTTCCTAGAGAATGCTCCATGCCCAGTTGAGAAATATGTGCATTCTGCTTTTTATGACCAGAGTATGTTAGGTCTAGTTGGCGTATTCTCTATTCAAGTCTTCTACATTTTGCTGATCTTCTGTCTAGTTATATTCATTTTTAATGTTTTAAAATTAATATTTCAATATTTTAATATTTTATATTAATAAGATAGTAAACAAATTATTATTTTTAATATTTAAAATAAATATAAAATAAATTTATAAATTTAAATATAAATATAAAATAAATTTTATATTTACTTTTTAATATTTTATTTTAATTTTGATGAATAATTCTTGGTTGAGTATTTTTCTTTTCAAATATCTTCCCATGGCCTCTGGTCTCCATGGTTTTTGATGATTTTTTAGGTGCTAATCATGTTGAGGATCGCTTTTATATGAAGTGTTACTTTGCTTGTAACATTTGGTTGTTTCAAGATTCTCTATTGGCCTTTGGCATTCCACAGTTTTATTATGATATATCCAGTTGTGATTTCTTAGCGTTTACTTTATTTCTAGTTCATTGAGCTTCTTGGATGTGCTGATAGATGGTTTTCATCAAGTTTGAAAGGTTTTAGCCACCATGTCTTCAAATATTCTCTCTTTTTTTTTTTTTTTGAGATGGAGTCTCAGTCTGTCACCCAGGCTAGAGGGCAGTGACATGGTCTCGGCTTACTGCAACCTTTGCCTCCCAGGTTCAAGCAATTCTCCTGCCTCAGCCTCCCGAGTAGTTGGGATTACAGGCATGCACCACCATGTCCAGCTTATTTATTTTTATTTTTAGTAGAGACGGGGTTTCACCATGTTATCCAGGCTGGTCCTGAACTCCTGACCTCAGATGATCCACCATCCTCGGCCTCCCAAAGTGCTGGGATTACAGGTGTGAGCCACCATGCATGGTCCAAATATTCTTTTTTCACCTTTCTCTTTCTACTCTTGTTCTGTGACTACAGTATATTCATGTGTTGATATGCTTGATGATGTACAACAGGTCTTATAGACTTTGATTAATTTTCCTCATTGTTTTTTCTTTCTGTTCCTCATATTCAACAATCTTAATTGGCTTATCATTGTGGTAACTGATTTTTCTTTTTGGACTGTTTGAATCTGCTGGTAAGCCCCTCTAGTGAATTTTTTATTTCAGTTATGATAATTTGAACAACAGAATTTCTAATTGTTTCAATTTTTAAATAATTTATATCATTTTATTGGTAAAGTGTTTGAAACATCATTATTATATTTTCCTTTAGTTCTTTCGACAGGGTCTCCTTTAGCTCTTTTATCATAGTTAGCACAGTTAAAGTCTTTGTGTGGTTAGTAAAATGTCTGGGCTTCCTCAGGTAGAATTTCTAATGATTTTTTTTTTTCCTGAAAATGGGTTATAGTTTCTCTTTATTTTGGATGTCTCATATTCTTTTTTGAAAATTGGACATTAGGAATACTGTAATGTGGCAAATCTGGAAATCAGATTCTGACCATTCTCTGGGGTTTGTTGTTATTGTTGAAGTACTTATTGTTTGTTTATTAGCTTTTCTTAACTAATTCTATGAAGTCTGTATTATTTTTAGTTAGGGGTTACTGAAGACTCTGTTTTAATAGCCTAGTGGGTCATCTAATGAATGGACAGAATATGTAATCATTAGCTATTTTTATTCTTCCTACTTTTGTTTTTATAACAGAATGACGATCCCTCAGCTAAAAGTCTCAGATTTAATATTCTCCAAAATCTGAAATGTTTCAAGTGCCAAGATGTCATTGTAGATTTCAGATTTTTCAGATTATGGATGCTGTTTCAGATTTTTCATATTATGGATGCTGAACCAGTATGTATTCTACAAACATTCCAAAATCCAAAAATATTCAAAAGACTTCTTGTCCCAAGCATTTTGGATAAGGGATAGTCAACCTGTACTACCATTCTAAAAAATGTATCTTGCTGATATGACAGAAAACAACAACAACAACAATAACAAAATCATAGAATAAAAGATAGAGAAAGGCCGGGCGCGGTGGCTCACGCCTGTAATCCCAGCACTTTGGGAGGCCGAGGCGGGCGGATCACGAGGTCAGGAGATCGAGACCATCCTGGCTAACACGGTGAAACCCCGTCTCTACTAAAAATACAAAAAATTAGCCGGGCGTGGTAGCGGGCGCCTGTAGTCCCAGCTACTCGGGAGGCTGAGGCAGGAAAATGGCGTGAACCCGGGAGGCGGAGCTTGCAGTGAGCCGAGATCGCGCCACTGCACTCCAGCCTGGGCGACAGAGCGAGACTCCGTCTCAAAAAAAAAAAAAAAAAAAAAAGATAGAGAAAAAGGTATATGACATTAGTTCGGGTAATGATTTTTTAGGTTTGACTGCGAAAACATAGGCAACAAAAACAAAGATAAATGAGTGAGATTACATCAAGATAAAAAGTTTTCATATATTTAAAAAATTAGCAGAGTGATAAAAATATGTGAATTGGTAGAAAAAATTTGCAAGTCACACATCTGAAAGGTGCTTCATTTACAAAATATATAAAAACTCAAACACCTCTATAGAAATAAAACAAGTAATTGAATTGAGAAACAGGCAAGGGACTTCAAAAGATATTCCTCAAGGGAAGACATTAATAGTTGACAGATACATGAAAAAAATGGCCAACATCACTAAACATTGGAGGATATCAATTAAAACCATAATGAATATCACTTCATATATTTTAGAATGGCTGTTATCAAAGGAACAAAAGAGAACATGTGTTGGCAAGGATGTATATTGCACATTCTTGGCTGGAATGTGAAATATGCGAATTAGCATAACTCTTATGGAAAACAGTATGGGAGTCTTTCAAAAAACAGAAAATAAAATTACCATATGATCCAGCAATCCCGCTTCTGGGAATTTACCCCAAAGACTTGAGATCACTATAGTGAAGAGATATCTGCACTTCCATGTTCATTACAACACTACTTATAATAGCCAACTTATGGGATCAACCTAAGTATCTACCAAAGGATGAATTAAGAAAGAAAATGTGGTATATATGTACAATGGAAAAGTATTAGTCCTCAAAAAAAGAAGAAATTCTGTCATTTGAGGCAACATGAATAAAATTGCAGAATATTATGCTGAGTTAAATAAGTCAAACACAGAAAGACAAAAACAGCAATGTTCTCACTTATAGGTAAAATCTAAAGCAATTGAACTCATAGAAGCAGTGAGAAGAATGGTAGTCACTAGAGGCTGTGAGGTCAGATAAATGAAATGGGAAGATGATAACCAAAGGGTACCAAGCCTCAGATAGGAAGAATAATTTTGATGTTTTTTTGAGAACAGTTGCAGAGTATGGTAAATATAGCTAATAATTAAGTTCTGTAACTTCTATTTCACTAAGAGAGTATTTCTAATATTCTCATTACAAAATGTTAAATATTAGAGGTGACAGATATATTAATTAGCTGAGTTTAATCTTTCCACATGTATTAAAAATCATTTTGTAATCTATATGTATATATACAGTTATGTGTCAATAGAGAATAAAAAAGAAAGTATAGAGATAAGTGATATACAAGACTCCTCTATGAACACTGCTTTTAAGAGCCAGAGTGGCAAATTGGCCTATTAACTGATATAGAAATAGTTTGAAAAGTTGTTGAATACCTACATGATAAATACCATGACAATATCACAAAGGATAAAGTAGTGCTATATATTCACTACAAATATTCTGCATTAAAAGTTTCATAATTCAATTTGAATGAAAATATGCCCAGCTGGATTTATATATCAATATAAATGTAACTCTATAAACGTAGTAAAAAAAATCAGAAAAGAAACACCTACAGTTATCATTTTGGGGAAGAATGTGGTATTTGGATTGAATGGAGAAAATTAAAACGGACTTGTGGCTGACTTTTTTTTGTTTCACATTTTTTTACTATTGTAAAATGAAATACCAGAAATAAAATTAAAAGATAAAATCTCTAATGATACAATTTAAGATGGTAATATTAGTTATTTATGAAAATGAATACTGAGGAGATTGTATTACATTCTTTTTCTGCAGTGAACCTGCTTTGCTTTTGTGATAAAAATAATACAACAATTTTAATTTAAAGCAGGGATACTTGATGACATCTATCAATTCTAATGCAAATGTGAATTCTTGGAATATCTGATGGATGCACTAATACTGATTAATTTTCTAAAAAACTAAAAACATTTACAATAAAATGTAAGTCCAAATGATGGCAAACTGTAAGTTGAATTTTGTTTGTAAGTGTAAACTGATAGTTTAAAATTAGATTTTGGTCTATTCATTCTAGGCAATAAAACATTACAGCAATTTTAATATAAATCTACTATGAGGCAGTCTTCCCCATATCTAAATTATATTTTCTTTCATCTGATTTTGGAAATTTGACAATAACATTATTAACTTTGTGTCTAGATCCGCTCCTCCTTCCTTCCTGTCTTCCCTTTCTTTTTGTCTTTTTACTGGAAAGATATGATTCTCAAATGTCACCTTTTCTGTTTACTGCTTTGGCGTAGCCTGGTCTCATGACACTATAAACAGAGAGTACTGGACATTAAACAAAGAGATAGTGCACTTACCTGGAAAGCTCACCAACCTTCCATGTACCTGTCTACCAACAATGTGCATTTTTCTACACTAGTTGGGTACTCTCTAAATGTTTCCTTAGCATTTCTTTAACAGACTCTTTCTTTTTTTTATCACCTCTGTGAGATCTCCACAATTCACTTCTTCTCTGGGAGGCTCTTTTGTCAATTAAAAATAAAAAAGGTAAGTACTTTAAAGTGTTTTAAGCACTAAAATTCTCTATAACATGTGAAATATATGTGATTATTCCCCATGCACAGACAATACCTAACTTATAGCACTTCTATATTTTGGTTTATTTTACACAATATGTTTATATCAAGGTATAGGCCAAAAACGTTAGATAATTGATGTTTTAACTCATAATAGCTGAGCAAATGATGTCCAAGCAAAGAGTGTTGGGTAAAAATACACGCTGAGAAGAAAGTCAAACTAAGGTAGGTAGTTTAACACAGAGACTGACACTGCTGTAGCAGCTTCCCCATTTCTAAAGTAAGGATCACCAGTAGTGCTTTCCAATACTGTTGTTACTAAGATCAAATGAGTTTCTTCATGTAAAGCTGTGCCCCTACTATATATAAAAAAAAAAAATACTTCAATGCATTTATGTCAAAAATATCACTCTGAAAGCAAAGGTAGATTTAAATCAGAAAGACAAAATAAAATAAAATCCTCCTATGTATTTGTGGTCGGGGTGCGGGGTGGAAGTTAAGAAGGAGAAGTCTCAGAAACCCAACAGGCACGAAAGACTGCAACAGAACACATGTAAAATTGTTTGATACCACCTGCTGGTTACTGCTCGGAATGACAGAAACAAAAGATACTCTGATAACATGTGTTGGGTTTCCCCGCTTCAGGCCAATGGATAAAAATTGAAAGGACAGAATATAACAAAGGTATGCACAAGACCAGGTTGTATATGCCTCTAGAAGGAAGTTCTACAGACTGCAAAACCTGAGCTATGCATACTGCAGCATTAGTAGAATGTGCACTCTCAGGTGCAAGAACCTTTGACATTTTGTTAAATACCCTATCCCCCAAATAAAGTAAAATAAACATTTACAAATACAACCTCAGCTTACTATAAAAGGTTATAATTTTTAACACAGAGCTGTACTGCATCTGAATGATAAAATCACTGGAATTTCTGTGTGTTAGAGAGAGAAATTAGAATTTGGATGACATATTTTGTCAAAAACCTTAACTCAAACTCACATCTTTAATATTGGTGAGAATAAAGAAACAATTATGATCTAGAAGAAAATGTTTCAAAGGCTAGTAATAATGTGGACAACACTGTTGAAGGAATCAAAATTGTTCTATTTACCTAAATATATCACGGATTTAATTTATCCAAAACTCGTATCCCTCTCCTCACTTTTCTTCCTGAAGTCTTTCTGTCAGTGAAAGACTTCACAATTTAAATGATGCCATTTTCATATTGGCATCCATGTGAAGCTGCAGAGATATAAAAATTTTGTCAGCCTAGGGAATTGTACATGCTGTTTACTCTACCGGGAGTCTTTTCACTGTCACTTGTTTACCTGTTTTTTATTTAGCTACCTACTATTTCTTTACTTAATAAATTATTATTAAGTGCCTACTAAATGTCAGGTACTTTTGTAAAAACTGAGAATACACCAATTAACAAAATTGCAAAGATTCCGGCACCCTAGGGTGCCCATTCTCCTAATGCTGCAGTATATATAGCTCAGGTTTTGCAATCTGTAGAATTTATTTCCTAAAGGCACACACAACCTGGTCTGATGCATATCTTTGATATATTGTCCTTTTCAATTTTTTGTTATTTGGCACAACTGTATACCCCAATAAATTATATGGATTAGAGCCTGTGTGTCTTCTCCCCAAAACGTAACAGTGTGCTTAGTTGAGGGTAGTGCTTAATTTGCTTTTTAATAAATTAATACATATTTATTGAAACCACCCCACCAGTAATCTGTAATCAATAAATATTTATTTTTTAGGATAATTGCAAGAAACCTATACTTTCTTTTACGAAGCAAGCATAAATTTAGTCCCCACTTTGTGCTGAGCACTGTGGAGTTGTGAATGGAGTGTTGGCAAAGCCAGATAAGCTCTCTAAGAGATATTAAAAAATAAAAGTACAAAACAACCCAACCTCACAACTGGACAAGGTTTAAGATGACTTATAATAGAGCAGCCCACCTTGAAATGGGGGTTGGGTAGGGCTTCCCTTAGGAAGTAGGGACAAAGTTAACGGGGTTCCCCAGAAAAGGAAAAATAATCCTAAACTAGAAAACAGCATGTACAGAAAATCCCAGGAACATGGTGAAGCCCAGGGCATTTAGGAGGAATAGAGAGAAGGCTACAAGGCAGGAAGGCAAGAAATAAGGGTTTCATGAAAGAAGATGAGGCCAGAAGAGGAAGCAGCAGCCAGACTAATCAAAGCCTGTTTGATTATGCTAAGGTAATATCACTTACTTTCAAGAGCAATGGGAAACTATTTTTTATTATAATGTAAGTTCTGGGGTATATGTGCAGAACGTGCAGGTTTGTTACACAGGTGTACACATGCCATGGTGGTTTGCTGCACCCATCAACCCATCATCTACATTAGGTATTTCTCCTAATGCTATTCCTCCCCTAGCCCCCCATCCCTGACAGAAATTTAAACAGTGTAGTGGCATGATCAGTATTTCTTATTTAAAATGTTACTTTGGCTATTATTTACTTTTAGTTAAGGTAGTATTGTTTTTCCTTCATTAGTTGTTTTTAAGATTGTCTCTGTCTTTGGTTTACAGCAGTTTGAATGTGATATGACTAGGCGTGATTCTTGTTGTGGTCTTTCATTTTTTAAATTTATCCTTCTTAGTGTTCTCTGAGATTTCTGGATATGTGGTTTTATTTGGAAAGTTCTTGGCCATTATTACCTCAAATATTTCTTCTCTGTTCTCACTTTCTTCTTTCTCTCTCTCTCTCTCTCTCCCTCTGTGTGTGTGTGTGTATGTGTATACACACTGTTCACACTCCAGATATATTTAGACAGTCTCTCTATCTATAGACCATTCACTGCATATATATATGAGAGAGAGAGGGCTACGTTTTAGAAAATGTATTAAGTTTTAGGAAATATGTTAAGCTAAGCACCAACTAAACACCATTCTCTGGAGTGAGAAGGTAAGAAAACAAACAAGATAAGATGGAAATAAATTTTCTCCTTCTCTATCTGTCACTTAACAATTGTGGCACAAGACATCCAAGCACAGGATAGTCTTGGTATCAGAGACCTAGGCTTTCTGTTTCTTATATCTCTGCCATATTTAAGGTGTTGGCCATGATCCTGAGGTTCAGGAAGGCTTGCCAACACTAGGCTGCCTTCCAGCAAACGGAAAGTGGAAGAGGGAAGGAGAAGCATATCTATTCATTTTAAGGGCATGTTCCCGAGTTTAAGGGCATCTCTCTAAGATTTAGGTAACAAACTGAAAATTATACAGCTAAGATTTACTCATATTTCTTTGAGAACTTTACTCATATCTCTTAGCTCCTATAGCTATAAGGGGTGGGGTGGGGGGGCGCAGAAAAATGTAGTCTTGATTTGACACACACAGCTTGAGTCTGGAATTCTTTTATTCTGTAAGTTACTGGGAGACAGTAGTCATCTCTGACAGAAGGATCGCTGATGAACATTTCTATGTATTAATTTGTGTAGCTCATATAACAACCATGTAAGTAACATATAATTATTATTCTCATTTACAGATGAGCAAATTGAGTTTACATGAGGTGTAGTACCTTACTGAAGATCATACTGTTAGCAAGTAGTAGAGATTAGATACAAACCCAGGTAACCTAACTCAGAAGTCCACACTCTTTACTACTAAATTATATTGCTGAATCTATAAATGAGATTTTCTTTCAAAGACACTTATGTCTAAATTGTGTATTTTTCAATATAATTAATCTAACCCTTGCATTTTACTGGTGAAGTTGCTAAGATCTTTATGAATTTTAAAGTTGCATCATACATTAAAGTGTTTAAATTGCTTGAGAAGTGGCTATACATAGAGAAAAATGGGCCCTAAAGGCAGGTAAGAGTTTGAATTCTGCTTGTGCCACAGCAATGATGTGACTTTCCTAAACTGCAGACGCTTCCTCCATCTGCAAAAGGAAAATGATATTTTGGAGGTTGTTGGAAGGAAAACCTATAAGCATACATGCCTTAAATACAGAGTTGCCCACAAATGTTAAATTCTCCCCTCTCTACTTTCTTTCTGAGCCTCAGTGGCTTTATCTCTAAAATGGGAATTAGAATATGCAGCTTATGTAATTCCAAAGATTAAATGATGTATGCAGAGGTCCTATGTAGAATCTGTCAAGTAGAGAATCCTATAGCTTCCCTGTTATTTCTGAGTTCATTAGACCCCCAAATTGTAGACAAAGAGGCTAAGAAACCAAAACCAAGGATGCAAGAGTCCCATCTAGTGGTGGTTTAAGAAAAATCAAAAGACACTTAGAAATTGCACTGCTTAAATGGATGCCTAGGAAGCATTGGGCAGTTTTATTTTCGTTAATTCATTTCCCACCTTGGGAAAGAATTTAACGCGGCTCTCGTGGAAAAAGAAAGGCTTCTTGAACTGGATTCCCCTTCATTCTTCCATTGTTCCAAAAGAGCACAGAATCTCTTCTGAGTGGATTCACCTATTTCTGGTCTCATTAAACCCATCATCTTAATGACCAAACTACTCTGTTCCTCGATTTTTAAAAGGATATGATTCAGATCCTTAATTAGGCATAATTTGATAGTGATGTTATAAAATGGATTTAGCAGGCTTTTTAACTTTTTATGACTTAATCTTAACCAATCTCTTGCAAGAACAACCCATCAAATCATAATCTACAACATTTGAGAGTTGATTTCCAAGAAATCTATTGTGATTCACATCAAATGAAACCAGTTATGGCCTAGAGGTTCTGCATTAAGGTAAGGGTGGATCCAAATATGGACAAAGATGGCATACCAGGGGTATCGCTCCGGGATCCCTGCACCTGTGCCCCTCTATAGAAGAGGTTCGACCTGATGTGACTGTAAGAACCACTATTATATTCCAATTTCATGAGTTTAAAATAACATATTAATAATAATGAAAAGCAGACAATAAAATAACAGGAGACCATCAAAAACCTTAACCTATATAAACCCCCCCATTGTTATCAAATTATTTTTCTATTTCACTCTTGTAAGTTTCATTGCCATAAAATGCAGTGTGACTGGTCCTATGTTAATAGTTTTAATGATTTCTTAGAGCTCCTTGAGGTGATTTAACTGAGGAGATACGTTATTTGTGATAAATAGTACATCATTAGAGAATTTTTATCACAAAATTTCACCCAACTGGAAATTATTTTCTTGAAATACAAAAACCTATTTGAAAATAAAGGATAGCTTTTATTATTTATTTGGGAGTTATAAAACAAACAATAAAAATGCACTCAAAATTTGGCTTCAGTGAAAGTAAATATTTTACTATCTAGTGATAACCTTAGCCTTACAAAAAGTAGAATAATGAGAGTGGAAAAGTCGATATTTTCCACATTTCTTAAAGCTTAAATGAAGAAAATAAACATTTCTCTTACCAAAAATAATCAAATCCAAAGAAAACAAGAACAAAAAACTATTCTCTTGAAACACTTGAAACATGCTTCATATATTCAATAAAGTTATAAAGCTGTCACAGATGAGTTCCAAGAAAGAGTACGTTATGGAGAAATGGGTTTACTGAATGTAGTCAAAAGTAGTAAATTCTTCACTCAGATTACAGGGACATAGGCATTTTTAAGCAAAGTTAACCTAGACATGGGTTAACTAGGTTAATTTCCCTTAAAAATGTACAATATGACACCTGGGCAAGACTGAATTTGGAAAAGCCACTTTATAAGATTAGTTGTTGTAGTATCATCTGATAGTGACAATTTCTACTACAGGGCAAAGAATCTGAAATCCTTCTATAAGCAGCTACTGACAGATAACAGTTAACTAGGAGAATTCAAATCTAAAATTCACCTCAAGTTCTGATGGAGATTTAGTAATTCTGACTCTCAAACAGAAACATAAAGAAGTCACCAAGAGCATTACTGACTTCAGGCTCAAAAAAAAAAAAAAAAAAGACAGCGTAGTTTGAAGTCATAATGATGTAATAGAAAAAGTGAAAGCATTAGAGTCAGGGAGATCTAATGTCAAATTTTCTCTTTGGTGCTGACCTGCTGTTTGATAATAGAGTAGGATTTTAACACCTGTGTGTCTCAATGTTTTTGTCTGAAAAATGGGGATAATGTCACTTTCCTAACTGGAGATTTTTTTTTTCAGAATTAAATAATGAGTTTATCTGAAGTGTCTAACAGAGTATATGGAATATAAAGGGTATTCAATAAATGCTACTTTTATTTTTACCATCATTATTGCTATATAAATTTTAGTGTAGGAAGTAGGAGTGGGTTTCCTTCTCTCATGACTTAAATGGTCATAACTGCATGTCCTGGTCAAAATCTAAAAATTAAAAAGAAATCACCAAAAAACAATTGCATATACTTTTAATTCCCCCCTATGTCCTTACTGTGAGGAGATAATAATTCGTGTGAATTATTATCATAATTCATTATTCATAATTCGTGTGAATTACGAATCAAGTCAGGCCACCTATATTCCTGAAACAACTTCTCAGGCTGCCTCTAGACTAGAATAATCAAGGCTCTCTAATTTTCCTTGCCATGGCTTATTAATGTATTTTGCTTCAGACACTTTCCTAATTGGCAGTGAGCTAACTGGGATGAGACTCTGACAACAGCAGGGAGGAGGGCTGCTGGTGGGCTGGCAGCTTGCATCTGATTATCAAGTGCTGCCTTGTGCCAAAGTCAATTCTGGGATGCCAGGTGTGCCTCCCGTTAGCACTCCCAGCCCATGCCTTGTGGAAGACTGATTTGGAATGAGTTTCTGCCCTGTACAGGTTATGTACTCATTGATTTCCTATCCTACTACCACCCAGGCATTCTGCTCCTGCTGCCACCTTCTCACTTACTTTTCCAATTAAAACCGTCTATATCTATCTCCATCTAAGGCTGCCTCAACTCTTTAGCTTGGACAAGCTGAAGCTGTACTCATGTGACTTTCTGATTGTCTCTCTCTTTGCATTATTTTGTTTTGATCAGTTCTTACAGAATGTCCTTTCCTATCTCTGCATGACCTTATCCATGGGCTGCAAATTCAAATGTCCACAGGGACCGGGAAGGAAAGATAAACTGGTAATGTGGGCAACAGTGTGGAAAGGGCTGCAGCAAGCTAGAGAGCACGTCTAAAGGCAGCTGCTGCTATTCAGTCCCAGTTGAAGGTTGTCAATGCAAGAATATGAGTCCCTGCTTTACCAGATCTCCTGATATTTCAATGCCTATTTTTAATCAATGAAAATATTAGCATATATACATATGCAAATTCATACATGTATTTTTGTGTATGTAATCTATATCTACTTATCTATCTAGCTAGAGAGTTTTCATGTCTCATGTAACTCTATCGTACTCAGTAGATAGTCAGATATAAAAAATGTAAGAAGTAGTTTTGTATACAAATATGGAAAGTAGTTGAAACTTTTTAGTTCTGAAGATTAAGAGCACAGGATAAAGAAATTTTAATTCAAGAAAAACATACACACACACTTATACACACTCACACAATAGTTGGATCCATAGTATATTCTACAGTGTCCTTGGTTCTCAGAAAATATCCAAACTTTCCGTTTGTTGAATTAAAAAAACAAAGGTATATGTTGACTTTAAATTTAAGAAACCCTTCACACATATTGTTCCATGGATCATCTTAGGATCCCTATGGGGTACATAGCATATGCTGTACATCAATTTAAAGTAGAGAAAATCTAGAGTTTAGAGAGGTAATATAACTTACTCAAGCTAAACATGAGGTCAGAATCTGACATAAGCTTCCTTCATTCCTGGTGCAATATTCTTTCAAACAGGTAGTAAGTGCTTATAGGGTTATTTGTCTTATTATTAAAAGATTAACTCTATATTGCTTGCCTCAGATCATGACCCTCTTTATGGTACAATAATATCATTATTAAGGACTTTCTGCCCACAAGATTGTTTCCCAAAAGTTGTAAAGAAGTGTTCTTTTTCTTCTACCAATTTTTCTGATCACATACAATATATAGCTCTGTTTCATATAATGAGTATGTGAGCCCATTTCCTTATAGATTTCAAGGACTATATGAAGAAGCATGGCTTTCACTCACCAATTACACTGAAAACAAATATTTCTAGCTTTAAATAACTAGTTGGGAGGAAAAAGGAATGTTCCAGAGTAGAATTAAATGTTAACAGTAGAGATTAGACGATGGTGAGGGAAATAGAATGAAGGGAAGGTAAAAATAAGAGATGGGAAATAAAAGAGTAATGGTATCAATAAAGGTATGAAGGAGGCAGATATATTGATAACATAAGATGATAATTTAATAATTATATATTTAATATTTGGTTTTATATTATATACTATATGTACAATAAAGTGAATTATCAAAACAGAAAGTGGTTTTGGGAACTCCCAGAACTTACAGTTAGTGTCAGAGTGACAGCAGCTTTGTGCGCTGTGTTTCCCACAAACTTCATAGTCAGCTAATCAATTGCAATGAGTAAATTTAATTTATTTTCTGTCCGATATCTATTAAAACTTCTTTGATACAGCACTCTGATTTCCTATGGCTAACTACCTGATATACACTTTGCATTTATATAGATTTGCTCTTGCTAACTTAACTCCCGTTGAATTGATGAATGTAGGTGTTTACTTATTTATCATCTGTGTATGAATGTATAAGCCAATTTATATTTATTTATCTATATATCTGTCTGTATCTATTACCTCTGTACAGGACTATCTAAAATCACTTTCCACTTACTTATTGTCTCACACCTATATAAAATTTTTAAGCACTGTAGTTTTATATGATAAAATCTGGCAATGGATATTCTCTTTTCATCTCTTTTAATTTTTTTTATTTTTTGCATCACAACTGTGTTCTTCCATATAAAGAGTTATATTAAACAGAGTCATATTGATATGTCATAAAAAATCTTACGTGGAAATATGTCTTTATATATTAAAATATTCATACATTCAAATATATATTTCACAGTAAAGTTTTACAGATTCATTATTTGGACTATCCCAACATAGTTTCTGTTCACTACTGTCTTCCCCTTTAAATAGTCCAACTCATGATTGCTATTATGCAGGAAACTTAGGGATCATGTGTGCTAAGTGGTTCTAGTCACTTTGATGAAACCACTTATTAATTCTAAGAATTTAGATTTCTTTGATTTTCTTTTGGAATATACTATAATCTATAGTGGAAATGTAAATTGCATTCCACTACTTATAGATTATATAAGTAGTACTTATAGATTGTATAAGTATTCGAATGGATTTTTTTCTTATCCAGCATGTATCAATCTATTCTATTAACAAATATTTATTAGGTACCTACTACATGCCAGACGTTCTTCTAGGCTTACAAGTTTTAAAAAAAAAAAATGAGATAAAAATGCCTGACTCCTGAAATTTAAAGTATAGTGGGAAAAACAGAAATCAAACAGAATATATATATATATATATATTTATATAATGTTGGAAGATGATCTATGCAATGGAGTACAAAAATAGATTAGGGCCAGGGGAGCAGAAGAGTCAGAAATCGTGAGACAGTTTGCAATTTTAAGTCAGGTTGGAAAATAGGTCTCTTTGAGAAGATGATAATTGAGAAAAGCACTGAGGAGGTGAAGGAGTGAACTACACAGATACCTGGGAAAAGAGAGGTCCAGGCACAAGGAAACAAAGCTGATAGGTGAATGTCTGGCATGGTCATGGAATAAAAGAAGGCCAGTGTAGATGTTAGGGAAAGAGCAAGGGATAGGAAGGGTAGCAGAATTTCAACTTTGAGGGGAAGGGAGTTTGCGCCACATAAGGACTTACTGATTTCTGAAGAGTCTTTGGCTTTTACTTTGAGTATACTGGAGAGCCAATAAAGTTTGGAACACAAGTATGACATTGATCTGACCTACATTTTGAAAGGATCCTTCTGACTGCTATGTTGGGCATAGAGTTCCATAAAGGTGGAAGCAAGAGTCGATTAAGAGTCTAGTGTAGTACTGTGGACTGACTGTGTTACCTCCAAATCCATATGTTAAAGTCTTAACTCCTCATGTGGCTATTTCTAGAGATGGATCCTTTAGGGAAGTAATGGAGGTTAAACATGGTCATAAATTTATAGAAGAATCTGTCATAATGGTGGAGCCCTGATCAAAATGGGATTAGTGTGGTTACAAGAAGAGATGCCAGACAGCTCACTTGCTCTCTTTCTGCACATAGACTAAGGAAAGGCCATATGAGAACATAGAGAGATGGTGACCATCTATAAGCTGGAAAGACAGCCCTCACCAGAAACTGATCTTGCTGAACCTTGATCATCGACTTCCAGTCTCCAGAACTAAGAGAAGATGAAGTTTCTGTTTTTTAAGCCACCCTATCTATGGTATTTTTTAATAGCAGTCTGAGCAGGCTAAGACAGACATGCAGTAATCCAAAGGAGATATGATAGTGGTTCAGTCTAGGGTATGAGCAAAGCTACAAGTAGAGCAGATTTTGAGGGGAGGAAGTTTGAAAATTCAGTTTTGTGCAGATTGAGTTTGTCTATTGGACATACAAATGAAGACATAAGGAAGACAATTGGATGTATGTATCTGGAGTTAAGGGAGGAGATCTGTACAAAAGTTCTAAGTTTGGTAATTATCACACAGAAATAGTAGAAAGTCACAATAAAGGCTGAAATAACCAAAGTAGAGAGTATAGATAGAAAAAATAATGGCTAAAATTTGAGCCAGATGAACTCAAATATTTAGGGGCTCTGGGAAAAGATAGGGACCAGCAAAGGAGACTAAGAAGGCATGAAAAGTTGGGGGTGAATCTAGGGAGTGTGGTTATCCTAGAAAGAGAATGAGGAAATTAAATTATCTCCAAGACATTGCATTTCTCATTTAGTAGAAGGAATGTACTCTGTCAAAGGCCACTGATACGTCAAGTAAATTGGCCTGAGATTTGGCCATTATATTTAGCAGTGTGGCAGACCTTGCCAGGATGATGTTGGAGTAGTAGAGACAAAAGCTTGATTAGGTGGATTTGAGAGCTCATGGGAGGAGAAACTTTGAGGACAGTAAAAACAGCAAATTCCTTCAAGTAAATCAGCTTAAAAGGAGAGCAAAGAAATGAGACATTAGCCAGGGCATTAGAAGAGTCAAGGGAATTTTATTTGAGGATTGGTTAATTAATGCCATATTTATCTTTCTTCTAGAGATGATCAAGTAAAAAATCAAAGACACTGATGGCATTAGAAAGGGAGAGGTGCATTCCTGGAATAATGCTCTCAAGCAGGAGAGAAGGAATGCATTCTGGTGCACAGATGGAAGGGTTGGCAATATGCAGAAACATGATTAGGCAGAGTATGTCGGCATAGGAGCTTGGAAACATGAGGCTGTGGAATTTGAAGGAGGTTCTCTTCTAGTTGCTTCAATTTTCTCAGTGAAGTACAAAACAAGGTCATCATCAAAGAAAATATATACAAATAGCAGAGTGAGGGTGCATGATAATCCTTCTAATGACAACCTCTTATTCTCCTTTCCATTGGAGGAATATTCCTCTTCCCTCTTCAGGGTAAATTTGACAATTCCCGCTGGCTCAAGGAGTGGCCTGTGACCCAAGTCTTGCTAATAAGTGTATAACTAGCCAGGACGACTGTATCAGGGAAGAGCATGTGTCCTATGTCTAACCAACAAGACCCAAGAATGGGACTTTGGGACAGGAGACATATCTGAGATAGTGTTTCTTGTGCATACTTAGACAAACTTGTGACTAATAAGAATAAAATTAACAGACAGGTATAAGACAACTTTACATGGATTTTATTCCACTACAATTGAAACAGCCTTTACTAAAACTGAACCCACACTAGTATAATTTGCTTAAATAACAGAATGACAAAGATTCTGAAATTCCCTTCAAACAAAATCAAACACTAATGATATGATGTCAAAGAAGCTGGATTCCTGCCCAGATCTGTTTTTTCCCAGAAGTTTATAGAGGTCCATAGCTTCTGAAATGGCCATTTTGCAAAATGATTATTGTTATTCACACTAAAGATCAGACCATCCTTTAAACATGTTTTTGACATGAAGTAGAGAATTAGTATCCGATAATAAACAATAATAATAATAGCAAATACTTGCATAGCGTTTACTATTTGCCCAGAATTCCACTAAGTGGTCCGTATATGAATAAATGTGAGTGTGTACACACAAGTTTGTGTTTTAATTCCCTAAACTACCTTATAAGAAAGTTACTGTTACTAACCCAGTTTTACAAAGAGATGAAACTAAGGTACAGAGGAGTTAAGAAACTTGCCAGACGCCACATAGTTTGGTAGTAAAAAGGCCAGGTTTTGAACCAAGATACTCTGGCTGCCAAGTATGTGCTCTTAATCACCTTATGGCCTTTATAACAACTTATTTTTATTGTGGCGGAAACTACTAGCTATCAATCTGATAGATAGTCAACCCGTGAGAGTAGAAAACTGAATTTATTTAAGAATAGCGATTTCTCAGATTCTCCAGTTGTAAGACCACACTAGGCTAATGACACATAGAAATTATTAAGAGGGACATCTGGAAAGCTCATTTTATGGCAAACTGAGAGCAGAAGAAGTCTTTTACCCTTCCTCATTTTATTCTTCCTCTTTCCTGTAATATGAGTATAATGACTGGAGTATCAACAGCCATTTTAACCCACGAATTAAGCAAAACCATAAATTAAGGACATCAAAACAGGAAAATAGACACCGCATGCCTGATGCCCATGGTGCTGCCGTACTAGCCTTGGACCAACTACTTGTGGACTTCTTCCACACGGGAAAAGAAAAGAAAAGTATTATGCATTCAAACAACTGTATTTGGGTTTCCTGGTATAAAAAGTCGAAATGAATCAGGGCTATCTGTAGAACTAAGGAGAAAAATGATCAATCCAAACATACCCCTTTTGGAATTTGAATTACTCTAAAATTGATATAAAAGAAGTAGCTAATGTCTTCAAATGTACCTTGAATTCTGTATGAAACGAAATGCATTTGAACTCTCTGTACTCACCAAAAATCTACAGCCTAACAGATGTCATTATTTGATTCGAGTTTCTTAGTTTTTCTGTTTGTTTGTTTTTTGAGACGGAGTCTCACTCTGTCACCCAGGCCGGAGTGCAGTGGCATGATCTCGGCTCACTGCCAGCTCCGCCTCCTGGGTTCATGCCATTCTCCTGCCTCAGCCTCCCTAGTAGCTGGGACTACAGGCACCCGCCACCACACCCGGCTAATTTTTTGTATTTTTAGTAGAGAAGGGGTTTCACCGTGTTAGCCAGGATGGTCTCCATCTCCTGACCTTGTGATCTGCCCACCTCAGCCTCCCAAAGTGCTGGGACTACAGGCATGAGCCACCAAGTCCGGCCTGATTTGAGTTCTTAATAGAAAAAAAAAAAAAAAAAAAAAACTCTGTTATATACTCAATATGATATTAAGAAAAAATACAAGTTCATAATTCATATAAACTTATCCAAAACTGAATAAGTGATTTTGCTTTAAATATAGAGATAATACTATTCATCACAATTATGTTTTTTATATAAAGTTCTTTAAAAAGTTCAGAAGCCATAACTTCACAAGTTAAGCTATATGTATGTATAACAAAATGAGGTTTGTATACTGTTAATGCATTGTCTAGTCTCAGGAACCTCGAAAGCATAACACCTAAGGTAAAAGTTTTCCCAAGTGCTTTCTTATATTGTCAACAGAGAGCAAAAATCTCACCATGAAGGGAGTTGGGCTTACTTTTTGTTCAAGGATGTAAATAGGCGCTTAGTAAGTATCTGTTGCTATTGAATGAATTGGATAAACAGAGAATATGAAAGGAGGCTTTTACTTTTGCAAAATACAAGGATATCTTTGAAAGAAATCAGGCTGGCTCCAAATATCCATGAGATAAATGAAATATACCAGAAAATGAATAGCTGAAACCCAATATAATGGAGCAAAGTCTCTAATATCAAGGCATACACATTCTAATTTTAACTTCTCTGCCTACTGTCTTATTTGCTCTGTTCTATTATTCTATTCACAGCATGAAGGCCATAAAGACCTCAGAGGTTGAAAAATTTGACATCTGTCTTCTAGAGCATATTAATTTTTAAAAAAAATTCATTAAAATTAATTAAAAAATTAAAGAGTAGTATTTTTTTATTAAAACTTGTGTGGATTACCCACAACGTAAAGCTTTGGACTTAGGGGAAGTGCAGGAGAATTAATTATCTTTCATCAGGGAGAGGGTTTATGAACGTGTCAATTTAAAGTGAGAAATTTAAAGAAGGTAGAAACTTCTATGCAATAATGATGCTCACCCTCAAAAAAAAAAAAAAAAAAAAAAAAAAACCTCAGAAAACAGTGAAGGATGAGGCTGGACAGTTTTCAAGCCTCATTCCAGGCAGGTCTTAGCATTTTTGTTTATCTTTGACTTTCCCCCTCCAATATACACATGCATACACATACGCTCATACAGAATATTTATTACTAGCTTTACACAAAATAACTCGTAGAATACTTTTACCACCTGACAACCTCAACTTACATAAAGTATGATTTTTGAATCCTTAAAGTGATATTGTAAAGAACTCATACAAAATTTATATTCAAATAGTCTGGATTTTTAATTTTATATATATTTATCATCAATCTTTAAAAACATTTGTATGTTTATTATAGATAACCTGGCAGCCTTGACACTAAACACCTTCTGCTGATTGTAAGTTAAATATCTATTCATCTATTTATCTCAACTCTGTACTAGGATGGGTAGAGTCTTCTGTTGACTCCCTTCGAAATATACACCTATTTGACTTATACTAGGAAATTTCTGTCTTTATTTACCTCAATGCAGTATTTAATTTTCCTTATAACCTTTATTAAACAAATAGTTTATTATTTTATTAGAGATTTGTCACATAGTTGCAAATTAATTTAGGTCTTTCTAAAATGTCACTTCTGGTCCTGTTTATTTCCTCTCTGTTTTTATTACTATATAACTATTCCCTGAAACTATTTTTCTGTATTATTTGTGCTCTGAAAATCATGAAATCTTGTTTTTTTTTAAGTCATCTGCATAAAATATTTCTTTTCACATTTGGCCATACCTATGGTTTTGGTTTTGGTTCAATAACTTGCAAAGTTTTTAGTAGATATTTGAGAAGATTCTTCTTACTCCTGGGATGCCCTTGGAATATAAATTCAGTGCTATATTTTAAGCTCATGAGTTTTAAAAATTATTTTACAGAAGAGAGATTCATATGACATACAATTAACTTATAAAATTCAATGCCATTTATCCATTCACAGTATTCTGCAACCACTGTCTTTCTCTAGTTTCAAAACTTGTTTTTATTATCCCAGAAGGATACTCTGTCTCTATTAAGTAATCACTCTCCATTTATTCCACTCCTATCCACTGGCAACCACTGAACCATTTCTGTCTCTATGGATTTGTCTATCTGGATATTTCATATAAAGGAATCATATAATATATGACCATTTTTGTCTGGCTTCTTTCACTAAGTATAGAATTTCTAAGGTTCATCCAGGTTGTAGCATATATCAGCACTTAATTCTCATTATGGATAAATAATATCATATTGTAAGTATATACTATATTTTGTACATTCGTTTGTTAATGAAAATTTGGATTGTTTCCACCTTTTGACCATTGAGAATAATGCTGCTGTAAACATCCATGTACATGTTTCTGTGTGAACATATATTTTTATTAATCTTGGATCTATATTTAGAGGTAGAATTGCAGGGTCTTACGGTAATTCTTTGTCTAACTTTGTAAGGAGCCATCAAACTTGTTCACAGTGGATGCAACATTTTAAATTATCACCAGCAATATACAAGGATTCCTATTTTTCTACAACCTTGACAATGATTACTATATATTTTTCAAATACTTATATAGCCAACCTAGTGGTTATGAAATGTATCACACTGTGGTTTTTGTTTGTAATTCCTTAATGACCAGTAGTATTGTACATAATTTCATGTGCTTATTTGTCAGTTGTATACTTCCTTTTGTGAAAAGTCCGTTCAAGTCTTTGCCCAGTTTTTAGATTTAATTATTTATATTTTTGTTTATGAGTTAGAGCTCCTTATATCTTCTAGATATTAAACCCTAATCAGATATAAGATTTGCAAATAGATTTTAATATTTTGTAAGGTGTCCTTTCACATACTCAATAATGTTCTTTGATACACAAAAGTTTTTTCATGATTAAAAGAAACAATTTATTTATTTATTTCTGCTTGTGCTTTTGGTGTTAAATCTAAGAATTCATTCATTGTTAAATACAAGGTCATGAAGATTTATCCTCATTTTTTCCCTAATAGTTTTATATTTTATGTGCTATGTTGAGATGTCATATATTTCTGATCTATTTGTGTTAATTGTTGTGTCTTAAGTGAGGTAGGGGGTCCAACTTCATTCTTTTGAATTTGGCAGTTATCCGGCTATAACAGCATCATTTGATAAAGAGATTATTCTTTCCCCATTGAATAATTCTGACAACCCTGTTGAAAATCAGTTGGCAGGTAGCGTGATTCCTCCAGCTTTGTTCTTCTTGTTTAGGATTTACTTGGCTATTCAGGCTCTTTTTTGGTTCTACATGAATTTAACCTGTATTCCCAGCTATCCATGCTCATGGATAAGAATGTCCAACAATGATTGACTGGATTAAGAAAATGTGGCACATATACACCATGGAATACTATGCAGCCATAAAAAATGATGAGTTCATGTCCTTTGTAGGGACATGGATGAAATTGGAAATCATCATTCTCAGTAAACTATCGCAAGAACAAAAAACCAAACACCGCATATTCTCACTCATAGGTGGGAATTGAACAATGAGATCACATGGACACAGGAAGGGGAATATCACACTCTGGGGACTGTTGTGGGGTGGGGGGAGGGGGGAGGGATAGCATTGGGAGATATACCTAATGCTAGATGACGAGTTAGTGGGCGCAGCGCACCAGCATGGCACATGTATACATATGTAACTAACCTGCACATTGTGCACATGTACCCTAAAACTTAAGGTATAATAATAATAATAATAAAAAAGAAGAATCAGTATTGGTAAAATAGCTGTATTTGTCTATTTTCACACTGCTGATAAAGATATACCTGAGACTGGCCAATCTACAAAATAAAGAGGTTTAATGGACTTACAGTTCCACTTGGTTGTAGAGGCCTCACAATCATGGTGGAAGGCATGGAGGAGCAAGTCAAATCTTACATGGATAGCAGTAGGCAAAGAGAGAGCTTATGCAGGGAAACACCCCCATATAAAACTGTCAGATCTCATGAGACTTATTCACTATCATGAGAACAGAATGAGAAACATCCACCCCCATAATTCAATCATCTCACACTGGTTTCCTCTCATGACACGTGGGAATTGCGGGAGTTACAATTCAAGATGAAATTTGAAAGGGGACACAGCCAAACCATATCAATGACCATACTACCCAAAGCAATCTTGGGCAATTTTGAATGGGAATATGTTCCTTATTTGGCTCTCGGCTTGACTGTTGTTGGGGTATAGAAATGTTAGTGATTTTTGCACATTAATTTTGTATCCTGAGAATTTGCTGAACTTGTTTCTTAGCTGAAGGAGCTTTTGAGCTGAGACTATGAGGTTTTTCAGAAATAGGATGATGTCAACTGCAAACAGGCTTCGTACCTACACTACTTGATCTTCGACAAACCTGACAAAAATAAGCAATGGGAAAAGGATTCCCCATTAAATAAATTGTGCTAGGGTAATGGCTAGCCATATGCAGAAGATTGAAACTGTATCCCTTTCTTATACCATACACAAAAATTAACTCAAGATGGATCAAAGACTTAAATGGAAAACCCAAAACTATAAAAAGCCTGGAAGAGAATCTAGGTAATACCATTCTGGACATAAGAACAGGCAAAGAGTTCATGATGAAGACAATAAAAGCAATTGCAACGAAAGTAAAAATTGACAAATGGGATCTAATTGAACTAAAGAGCATCTTCACAGTAAATAAAACTATCAACGGAGTGAAAAGAAAATTTGCAGAATGGGAGACAATTTTTGCAAACTATGCATCTGAAAAAGGTCTAACATCCAGCATCTATAAGGAACTTAAACAAATTTACAAGGAAAAAAAACAATGAAAGTAGACAAAAAACATGAACAGACACTTTTTGAAGGGAGGTGTACATGTAGCCAACAATCATATGAAAAAAACTTAACATCATTGATGATTAGAGAAATGAAAATCAAAATCACAATGAGATACCATCTGATTCCAGTCAAAATGGCTATTATTAAAAAGACAAAAAAAAAAAAAAAAAAACAGATGCTGGCAGGATATGGAGAAAAAGGAAAGCTTATGCACTGTTGGTGTGAGTGTAAATTAGTTCAACCATTGTAGAATACAGTGTGGTGATTCCTTAAAGTCCTAAAAATAGAAATACCATTTGTCCCGTAAGCTCATTACTGGGTATATACCCAAAGGAATATAAATTATTCTATTGTAAAGATGCATGCCTGTGCATGTTCATTGCAGCACTAGTAACAATAGCAAAGACATGGAATCAACTTAAATGCCCACAAATGGTAGACTAAGAAAATGTGGTAAATATACACCATGGAATACTACACAGCTATAAAAAAGAATGAGATCACGTCCTTTGCAGGAACATGGGTGGATCTGGAGGTCATTATACTTAGCAAATTAATGCAGGAATAGAAAACCAAACACTGCATATTCTCACTTATAAGTGGGAGCTAAATGATGAGGACACATGGACACATAGGGAGGAACAATACACACTGGGGCCTTTCCAAGGGTAGAGGGTGGGAGGAGGGAGAGGAACAGGAAAAAATAACGAATAGGTACTAGGCTTAATGCCTGGGTAATGAAATAATCTGCACAACAAACCCCCATGACACAAGTGTACCTGTATAACACACCTGCACTATTCCCCTGAACGTAAATAAAAGTTACATTAAAAACTAAGAAAATCAATTGTCCGTACATGTTTGGGTTTGTTTCTGGGCTCTCAATTCTATTCCATTGATCTATGTGTCTGTTCTTATGCCAGCACCAGGCAGTTTTGATTACTGTAGCTTTGTAGTAGGTTGTCAAATTGGAAAGTGTTGAGTATACCAGTTTATTTATTTATTTATTTATTTATTTATTTATTTTTAATTTTTTTTTTTTTTTTTTTTTTTTTGAGACTGAGTCGGGCTCTGTCGCCCAGGCTGGAGTGCGGTGGCGCGATCTCGGCTCACTGCAAGTCCCGCCTCCCGGGTTCACGCCATTCTCCTGCCTCAGCCTCCAGAGTAGCTGGGATCACAGGCGCCCGCCACCGTGCCCGGCTCATTTTTTGTATTTTTTTTTAGTAGAGACGGGGTTTCACCATGGTCTTAATCTCCTGACCTCGTGATCCGCCCGCCTCAGCCTCCCATAGTGCTGGGATTGCAGACGCGAGCCACCGCACCCGGCCTGAGTATACCAGTTTTGTCTTAAATTTTCAATGTTGTTTAGGTTTTTTCAGGCTCCTTTTGATTCCATATAAATTTGAGAACTAGTTTTTGAATTTCTGAAAAAAAAAGCCATTGAATTTTCTACATGTATTGAACTGAATCTGTAGATCTCTTTTGAGATTATTGCTGTTTTAACAGTATTAAATCTTCCAATCTCTTAACGTAGAATGTCTTTCTATTTAATTAGATCTTTTATATTTTCTTTCAGCAATGCTTTGTAGTTTTCAGTGGACAAGTCTTTCACCTTTTTGGTTAAATTTAGTTTTAGGAATTTTATTCTTTGGGATATTATTATAAATGATATTATTTTCTTAAATTTCTTTTGAATTTTTCACTTCTGATGTAAAGAATCAAACTGATTTTTGTGCATTGATCTTGCATTCTACAATATCGTTAAAATTGTTTTTAAGCTCTAGTAATTTTTACTTTGGTTTATTTTGGCATATATATAATACAGGAATACAGTTTCAAGGAATAATTATATAGTAATGAAAAACATAAAGGAAATTAATGGGAGAGAAGTGACCTTTCAGATATGTCACTTCTCTAAATTAATTTGTGACTATGTGACAAATTCCTGATAAACTATGAGTTTTGTGTTTTTTGGCATTTGTTATTCCTTTTGAAATATTACATTAATGTGGTATAGTATATTGATTGCCTTTCTTATGTTGATCCACCCTTGTTTATCTAAGTTCCACTGGTCTTGGTGTATAATCTTTTAATGTGTGGTTGGATTTACATTGCTTGTGTTTTGTTAAGGAATTTTGCATCTATATTCATAATGGATATTAGTATATAGTTTTCTTGAGGTATCTTTGTCTGTTTTTGGTATGATGGTAACTCTAGTCACACAGAATGAGTTAGAAAGTGTTCTTTAAACTTCGATTTTTTGGAGGAGTTTGGAGATGATTGGTGTTAATTCTTCTAAAAATATTTGGTAGAATTAAACAAATATTAGCCCTCTGGTTCTAGACTTGTTGTTGTTGGAAGGTTTTTGCTTACTTATGGAAATTCTTCACTTACAATAGGTCTGTTGAGTTTTTCTATACTTTTTAGTCAGGATTGTTAATTTGTGTTTTTCTAGGAATGTGTCCATTACTAGGAATGTATTTTTCTAGGAATGTGTCCAAGATTATTGTGATGGTTGTTACTGAGTGTCAACTTGACTGGATTGAAGGATGCAAAGTATTGATCCTGGGTGCGTCTGTGAGGGTGTTGCCAAAGGAGATTAACATTTGAGTCAGTGGGCTGGGAAAGGCAGACCCACCATTAATCTAGGTAGGCAAGATCTAATCAACTGCCAGCATGGCTGGATTAAAAAGCAGGCAGAAAAACGTGAAAAGACTAGCCTGGCTTAGCCTCCCAGCCTATATATTTCGCCCAGGCTGAACGCTGTCTGCCCTCAAATTTCGCATCCCAAGTTCTTCAGCTTTGGGTCTCAGACTGGCTTCATTGCTCCTCAGCTTGCAGACAGCCTATTGTGTGACCTTCTGACTTGTGATCATGTGAGTTAATACTATTAATAAACACACACATATATATACATATATATGTATATATATGTATATATATATATATATACATATAGATATATATATATATCTCCTATTAGTTCTGTCCCTCTAGAGAACCCTGACTAATACAGACTTTTGTGCCAGGAGTGTTTATAGAGAAATAGAATATTAAGGATGCAGTTCTTTCATTGGTTTTTGGATTTCTGGAGTTGACTGTTTAATATAATTAGACCTCAAAATGCTGAGGACTGTACTTCTAATAGTATGGAGAACACTGATGATCCTTGGCATGAACTGTTTAGAGAGTTACGCCAAATGAAAGCATTTGACACTCCTGATTCATGGCTAGAGAGAGGCAAGGACTTTAGGGATTCTACACATAATACCTTTGACTAAATGTGGAGAACCAAGAAACATAAAGAAGTTGGTTGGCTGCTCCTAAGTTCACTGGACAAAGTGATGAAAAACAAATGATGAACTCAGGGATTCTAACTCCGGGCTTCACAAGCAGATACTGAGCCTCAAATCCGCTAAGATTGCCCTGAGTGAGAGTCTTATCTCCTGTAGACAAAGAGCTGAAATGGTGAAAAATCAGACACAAGCTCTTATCATGCAAGTGGCTGACCTGCAACGAAAGGTGCATGTGCAGCCTCACCAGGTGTCTACTGTTAAAGTGAGGACATTAATTAGAAAAGAATGGGACACTACAACTTGGAATGAAGATGTGTAGGAGGACCCTGAGGAAGCTGAGAACACTGAGCTTGTAAACTCTGATGAATGGGATAATGGTGGAAGAAACAGATTTGGATCAGGCTGAATTTGTCGATTTGGGCGCACTAAGTAGAGATTCTGCATTTAATGTTGCAGCTCAGGGAGTTAAAAAAGGTTCTAAGAGTTTATTTGATTGTTTAGCTGAAATATAAGTTAAAAGATGGCCCACTGTGAGTGAGCTGGAAATGCCTGATCTCTCTTGGTTTAATGCAGAGGAAGGGATCCAAAGGCTTAGGGAGATTGGGATGGTGGAGTGGATTACTCACTTTAGACCTACTCATCCCAGCTGGGAGGGCCTAGAAGATATACCCTTGACCAATGCTTTGCAAAATAGATTTGTGAGAGCAGCACCTCCATCTTTGAAGAGCCCTGTAATTGCTCTTCTCTGTATGTCAGATCTAACAGTGACAATTGCAGTCACTCAACTACAAAATTTAAATATAATGGGAATAATTGGATCCCAAGTTGGCAGGGGTAAAGTAGTGGCACTCAACCCTCAAAGACAAGGTGGGTGGAGCTACTGTAATGGACAGCAGAGGCACAACAGCTATCAGAATAGTCTGAATCGTGTAGAGCTCTGGCATTGGCTAATTAATCATGGTGTCTCTATAAGTGAAATTTATAGAAAGCCTACTGCATTCCTATTTAGTTTATATAAGCAGAAAACTTTCAAGTTGAATGGACAAAAGACTAATTTGGAATTATAAAAACAGAGAATCATGGTGCCTCAATCAGTTTCCAGACTTAAGCCAGTTTACAGAGCCAGAACCCCTTGAATGAAGGGGGGTCCCCTTGAGAAGGGACCCCACCACACTACCGACAATTCATGCCATTAATCTTTCTCCCATTCTTCCCCAAGGAGACCTTTTATCAGGGGAGCTGTGCACTGGAGAAAGGCAAATAATCAGACATTTCAGGGACTACTGGACACTGGCTCTGAGTTGACGTTGGTTCCAGAGGATCCAAAACGTCACTGTGGTCCTCCAGATAAAGTAGGGGCTTATGGAGGTCAGGGAATTAATGGAGTTTTAACTGATGTCTGACTACAGTTGGTCCAGTCAGGCCCTAGACTCATCCTGTGGTCATTTCTCTATTGCCAGAATGTGTAATTGGCACAGACATACTTTGCAGCTGGCAGAACCCACACATTGGCTCCCTGACTGGTAGGGTGAACACTATTATGGTGGAAAAGACCAAATGTAAGTCATTAGAGCTGCCTCTACCTAGAAAAATGTAAATCAAAAACAATATCGCATCCCTGGAGGAACTGCTGAGATTAGTGCCACCATCAAGGACTTGAAAAATGCAGGGGTGGTGACTTTCACCACATCCCCATTCAAGTCTCCTATTTGGCCTTTGCAGAAGACAGATGGATCTTGGAGAATGACAGTGGATTATCATAAGCTTAACTAAGCGATGGCTCCAATTGCAGCTGCTGTACCAGATGTGGTTTCATTTCTTGAACAAATTAACACATCTCCTGGTACCTGGTATGCAGCCATTGACTCAGCAAATGCCTTTTTCTCCATTCTTGTCCATAAGGCCCACCAGAAGCAATTTGCCTTCAGCTGGCAAGGCCAGCAACACCCCTTTACTTTCCTACATCAGGGGTATATCAACTCTCTGGCTATGTGTCAAAATCTTATTCAGATAGAAACTAATAACTTTGGCTTCCACAAGATATCACACTGGTCCATTATATTGATTACACTATGCTGATTGCAACCAGCAACCAAGAAGTAGCAAATACACTGAACTTGCTTGCGTGCCAGAGGATGAAAAATAAATCCAACTAAAATTCAGGGCACTTCTACCTCAGTAAAATTTCTAGGGGTCCAGTATTTTGAGATATTCCTTCTAAGGTGAAGGACAAGTTGCTGCATTTGGCCCCTCCTACAACCAAGAAAGAGGCACATTGCTCAGTGCACCTATTTAGATTTTGGAGACAACACATTCCTCATTTAGGTGTGTCACTCCATCCCATTTATTGAGTGACCTGAAAGGCTGCCAGTTTTGAGTGGCATCCAGAACAGAAGAAGGGTCTGCAACAGGTCCAGGCTTCTGTGTAAGCTGCTCTGCCACTTGGGCCATATGACCTAGCAGATCCAATGATGCTTGAGGTGTCAGGGGCAGATATGGATGCTGTTTGGAGCCTCTGGCAGACCCCCATAGGTGAACCCCAATGGACATCTCTAAGATTTTGGAGAAAAGCTCCTGCCATCTTCTGCAGATAACTACTCTTTTTTTTTGAGAGACAGCTCTTGGCCCATTACTGGGCTTTGGTAGAACATGAACATTCGACTATGGGTCATCAATTCACCATGCAACCTGAACTATAATGAACCGGGTGCTTTCTGACCCATCTAGCCATAAACTGGGTCATGCACAGCAGCACTTGATCATCAGATGGAAGTGATATGTATGTGATCAGGCTCAAGCTGGTCCTGAAGGCACAAGTAAATTACATGAGGAAGTGACTCAAATGCCCATGGTTTCCACTCCTGCTACCCTGCCTTCTCTCTGCACTGATGGCCTCATGGGGAGTTCCCTATGATCAGTTGACAAAGGAAGAGAAGACTTAGGCCTGGTTCACAGATGGTTCTGCATGATATGCAGGCACCACTTAAAAGTGGACAGCTGCAGCACTGCAGCCCAAGTTCTAGGACATCCCTGAAGGACAGCAGTGAAGGGAGATCTTTCCAGCAGGCAGAACTTCAAACTGTGCATCTGGTTGTGCACTTTGCATGGAAGGAAAACTGGCCAGATGTGCAATTATATACTGATTCATAGGCTGTAGCTAATGGTTTGGCTGGATGGTCAAGGACTTGGAAGAAGCATGATTGGAAAATTGGTGACAAAGAAATTTGAGGAAGAAGTATGTGGATGGACCCCTCTGAGTGGTTAAAAACTGTGAAGATATTTTTATTCCAAGTGAGTGCTCACCAATGGGTGACCTCAGCAGAAGAGGACTTTAATAATGAAGTGGATATGATGATCTTGTCTATGGACACCACCCAGCCTCTTTCCTCAGCCACCCCTGTCATTGCCCAATGGGTCCATGGACAATGTGGCCATGGTGGCAGGGATGGAGCTTATGCATGGGCTCAGCAACATGGACTTCCACTCACCAAGGCTGACCTGGCTACAGCCACTGCTGGGTACCCAATTTGCCAGCAGCAGAGACTAGCTCTGAGCCCTCGATGTGGCACCATTCCTTGGGGTGATCAGCCCAGCTACCTGGTGGCAGTTTGATTTTAATGGACCTCTTCCATCATGGAAAGGGCAGATGTTTGTTCTCACTTGAATGGACACTTATGCCGGATATGGGTTTGCCTATCCTGCACGCAATGCTTCTGCCAAGACTATCATCTATGGACTCATGGAATGCCTTATCCACCATTATGGTATTCCACACAGCATTGTCTCTCACCAAAGCACTCACTTTATGGCTAAATAAGTGAGACAGTGGGTCCATGCTCATGGAATTCATTGTTTATACCATGTTCCCCATCATCCTGAAGCAGCTGGATTGATAGAATGGTGGAATGACCTTTTGAAGTCACAATTACAAAGCCAACTAGGTGACAATACTTTGCAGGGCTGGGGCAAAGTTCTCCAGAAGGCCGTGTATGCTCTGAATCAGCATCTCATATATGATACTGTTTTGCCTATAGCCAGGATTCGTAGGTCCAGGATCAAGGGGTGGAAGTAGAAGTGGCACCACTCACCATCACTCCTAGTGATCCATTAGCAAAATTTTTGCTTCCTGTTCCCATGACATTATGTTCTGCTGGCCTAGAGATCTTAGTTCCAGAGGGAGGCATGCTGGCACCAGAGGAAACATCAATGATTCCTTTGAACTAGAAGTTAAGATTGCCACCTGGACACTTTGGGTTCCTGCTATCTTTAAGTCAACAGAATAAGAAGGGAGGTACATTATTGGCTGGGGTCTATCAAGATGAAATCAGTCTACTACTCCATAGGAGAGGTAAGGAAGAGCATGCATGTAATACAGCAGATCCATTATGGTGCTCTTAATATTACCATGCCCTGTGATTAAGGTCAATGGGAAACTATAACAACCCAATCCAGGACTACAAATGGCCCAGCCACTTCAGGAATGAAGGTTTGGATTACTCTATCAGGGGAAAAAAACAAAAAACAAACAAAAAAAACTTCTGAGGTGCTTGCTGAAGGCAAAGGAAATACAGGATGGGTAATAGAAGAAGGTAGTCATCAATACCAACTATGACCACTTGGCCAGTTGCAGACACAAGGACTTAATTGTCATGACCATTTCCTCTTTCGTTTGTTAAAAATGTTTGTGCATGTATACACCTGTACAAAGAAAATGTCTTCATTTTGTTCTCATTTTCGTTTTTCATGCTGCACAAGATTTATTGACCTCATATTGTTAACTTGATGTATTGGCATTTGGGTTGGGGATTGGTGCATTTCCGGTTGTACGAAAGATAGTTGTATTACCTTAGGTGTAATTATGACCTTATTATTGTCTTTATTTGAAGACTATGTATGTTCTCAGGAGATGTGTATTGCATCAAGTTGACAAGCGGTGGACCTGTCATGGTTAATACTGAGTGTCAACTTGATTGGATTGAAGGATGCAAAGTATTGATCCTGGGTGTGTCCGTGAGGGTGTTGCCAAAGGAGATTAACATTTGATTCAGTGGACTGGGAGAGTCAGATCCACCCTTAATATGGGTAGAAACCATCTAATCAGCTGCCAGTGCAGCCAGAATATAAAGCAGGAAAAAAAACGTGGAAAGATTAGACTGGCTTATCCTCCTAGCCTACATCTTTCTCCTGTGCTGGATGCTTCCTGTCCTCAAACATCAGACTCCAAGTTCTTCAGCTTTGGGACTCAGACTGGCTCTCCTTGCTCCTCAGCTTGCAGTTGGCCTATTGTGGGACCTTGTGTTCATGTGAGTTAATACTACTTAATAAAATCCCATATATATATATATATATATATATATATATATATATATATATATGGAGAACTGATATATACACTCTAGAGAACCCTAATACAATTATCTAATTTGTTGGTGTGATATCATTATTAATAATCCCTAGTAATGTCCCTACTTTCTGATTTTAGTTTTTGAGTTTTCTCTCTTTTTCTGAGGTAGTCTAACTAAAGATTTGTCAATTCTGCAGATATTTTCTAAGAACCAACCTTTGGTCTTGTTGATGACATTTTCTTTTATTCTACATTTCATTTACCTTTGCTCTAATCTTTATTATTTCATTTCTTCTACTGTCTTTGGGTTTAGTTTGTCCTTATGTTTTTATTCCTTTAGAGTGTTAAGTTATTTATTTGAGATCTTCCATATTTTTTAATGTAGGCATTTATAGCTACAAATTTTCCTTTGAGCTTTGACTTCACTGCATCTCGTAAGTTTTGGTATGGTGTGTTTTCATTTTAATTTCCCTCAAAGTATTTTATAATTTCCCATGTGATTTATTATTTAATCCATTTGTTGTTTAAGAGTGTGTTGTTTGATTTCCACATATTGGTAAAATTTCCAGTTTTCATTCTACAGTTATTTCTAGCTTTATTCCAGTGTGTTGAGAGAAGAGGCTTTGTATTATTTCGACCTTCTAAAATTTATTGAGAATTCCTTATAGCCTAATATCAGTTCTATTCTAACAAATGTTTCATGGTTCATTTGAGAGGAATGTGTAATTGCTGTTTTTGGGTTGTAATTATTTTTCTTTCACTGTCTATTCTGTGTTTTCTTGTTTCCCAATTTTACTATTCCAAGATTATCTTTGTGTAGTTGTGCTCATCTTTTTATTAATGTTCTTTGTTTACATTTCCTATGTGTTCTTTTAAAACTCTTAACATATATTTTTCTTACAGAGACAATCTTTACAGTTCTGTATATGCATGGGTGTATGTGGGCTTTGTTTTGTTTTATTGTACTCACAATAGTGGAAACGCATTTGATGATGCTTAGAATTGAACTTGTTCTAATTTTTTGATATCGTTCATTTAGAGAGTTTAATTTGGAGAGATTGTCCATTGCTATAGATCACTTTATTGTTCCTCCACCCACTTATCCGTTATTTATTTATCATATATTTTATAGCACTTAGAATGTCCCAGGCTCTATGTTAATAACTGTGTGTAGAAACTGTCAGTCTGAAGAATGAGAAATGCATGTATGAAAAATTACCATAATGAAATTTAATTTGTGCCATGATATAGGCATTTATAAAACATCATAAGAGAACAATGGAAGGGGAGCTCTTTTAGAAATGTTTAGGGCACTAACAGGTGAAGATATTAGTGTATTAATATATTGTTTGTGACTCACATTGAAAACTGTGTATCAACTAAAATTGTAGACCATTATTATCTTGGAATTTTCTATAAAATTCTAGTATAATACCTAGATTTAATTGCTAAATATAGTGAGGGCATATTATGTCTTAAATGCACAGCTTTTAAAAGATCATATATTATACATATATTATATGATTATTAGAATCATGTTTATGATTATTAGAATTATATTCTATATAATTCAATTTTGACTCATAAAAATATCACCTTTTTGTTCACTGAGCTTCAAATATTCTGTAATAAAATGGAATAAATAGATCATAAGCATATGTAATATTAGTACAAAGGAAACATGAATGACATTGTAATAACAAGCAAATGCTTATAACCCTAAGTTAAATTTGGTTTGGCAGACATATCCTAATTTAAAATTTTTATTCCTGAATTTTAAAAAAATTTATATAGGTGCATACACTTTTTAAAAATTACTCTTTTTACTATCCTCTTCATTCACTCCTCTTCTTACTCCTTTATTTCTGATGCATGTTGTGTTTGTTTAGTTCTTTCTAAAATTTTCCCATCAAATGTGGTCTGCAAAACAGTTTTATTATTAATCTTACACAACTTGGTTGCAATTTTAACTCACTATAGTATCTTGAGGTTATTTACCATTTGAATCATGTTTATAGTTAGTGGCATAGTCTCTAAGCAAACTTGTTCCTCCAATAGTGTAATAATTAAAAGCATATTTCCAAGATTGAAAAAAAAAATGTGTTTGTTAAACAGCCAGACAAAAATTTGGAAAGAGGAAAGTACCAACAAAGTCTGCTTTGCGTTGCTTATTACATGTTGGAGAATTGGGTTTCTTTCTTTCTTTCTTTTTTTTTTTTTTTTTTTGTCTACCCAACCACATTACAAGTATTTTCTTTAGGTACCTGTTCATCTGAAATTCTTCCCTCTTCTATAGATATGTTCAATTTCCTTACTCTTTCTTGATCCCTCCCCCTTAAAGGACAGTCATGACAGCAGTATATGTAGTTTAATGAACTTAAGCCTTGGAGTGAAGCTCTGCTTTAAGGTCTTAGACGAGATACCTAAAACTGTAGAGTCTCATTTCTTTCCTCCTTAGAAAAGAGATATTATAATCTACTTCATTGGAAAAATAGTAAGTAAAGAAGTATGCAACATGAATAGCATGTGGCTTATTATAAAGTAGTTCCCCATGTTGTTCAAATTTTCATGTTAATAATTATGTATTAATAATAATAATGATAACAATGACTCACCTTTCTGTATAGCTGTCTTAATCTTTTTCTTCCAAATTTATTATATGCTCAGCTTTTTTCCTTTCTCATTTCTTATTTCCACTTCAATCCTATTTCACTCCAAAGCAACTTTACTAATTTAATTCCTGACCATCAGTAACCTTCTACTAGTCAAATTCATTCAATGCATTTTAGACTTATTGGTACACATTTGATATCATATATTCAGTATGGATCTGTGTGTGTGTGTGCGCGCGTTTTGAGATGTTGAAATTAACATCTTTTCCTTTTAGAAAATTGTCATCCCCTGGTTTCCTTCCTTATTTTCTGGTCATTCCAATTAGTTCCTTTTTATTCTGCAATTTTAGGATTTTTAAAGATTCTGTCCTCTAATCTCATATTCACCCACCTAATTTTTCTTGGAGACAAGTTCTAGACTTATAAGTTCTATCATCTTGTCACTTACGATTGTCATATTTATCAATAGTTTCTTCTATTCATCTGTGTTCCAGATACTTATTTCTATTGTCTACTGAACATCAAATTGATACTATAAGGAACATCAAAATACACATAACTCAAACTACAATCAGTTTTCCTATTTGCCCTCTGTCTTCATTTTTTATTTTATTAATAGCAACACTATCCACTTAAATTATCCAAGAAAAATTCTACATGTTAGCCTAAATTATTCTTTTTTCTATAATTGTTATATATGTTCACCAAATCCATTGATACTCTCCCTCAAACATCTTTTGATCCTTTTCTTTCTTCCTTTTTATACTGTCTTCTTTTAAAATAGCCTAATAATTTCTCATGTGAACTATTTTAGTAGCCTCTTAACTTTTCCCCTACCTCTTGTAATTTATATTTTTCAATTCATCCTCTGCAAATATGTCATATCTTTCTAGAATACAAGTAGGATCAGATTAACAATAAGAATAATAGCTTTAGTTACACAAGATAAATTAGATCTGGAGATCTACTATATAGCATGGGACTATAGCTAACAACAATGTATTGTCTTCTTAAAATTTGCAATGAGGGTAGATCTTATGTTAAGTATCCTTACCCTCCCTCCCTTCACTCAACTCAATAATAATAAAGAAGGTGGGAAAAAATTTGAGGAGGTAGTGAATACATCTATACCTTTGATGGTGGTGATAGTTTCACAGATGTATTCTATTCCCCAAATTCAAAGAGTTGTATACATTAAATATGTACAGGTTTTTACATGTCAATCAACCTCAACAAAATGGTTTTGAAAAAGAACGGCTAACAATTATATACCATGTATTAAATGCTAGGCATTGTTCTGACAGGTTTAGACATGTTATGGTCCAAAACACCATAGTGACTTGCTATAACCCGTTAAGATAAAAGTACATTTTATTACGATGACCTATAAGGCCCTTCTCATCTAGGCCTCAAACTATTTTCTATCTATATCTCCACTGCCACTGAAACAGCTCCCTTTCAATGAACATGCCATTGTCTTTCATCCCTTAATGTCACTGCACAATCTATTCTTTTGAGCTAGGATTCTTGCCCCATCTCATCTGCCTGGGAAACTCCTACTCATCTTCCAAGTCTCAGCTCAAATGGTAACTCAGCCACTTACTCAGCTCTAGGAAGGATCCATGCTGTTGTTTTCTATAACTTGTCTACGCCTCTTTTACAAGACCTTTACCTTATTACCCTTCCTGGTTATATGGTGCCATCCACTATACCAAGTAATTGAATTCACTGACTATATTTTACCATATTTGCATCTCTAGGGCCTGGTACAGTATCTAACAAAATAAGTCCTCAATAAAACTTTCTTAAATGAATGAGTGGACCAAACACAAAAAGGTAATCTACTTTGTTACAAAACGTGCTTGGCCCAATTCATATATCTATATATCCAAAAAGCAGTAAGCAAATTCCTCTGCATAGTTTCAATCAAGAAAATGAAGTTTGTTATTAAATAAACTCATGGAATGAATAATATACCACTCCTTTTCATTTTATTCTTTTTTTTTTTTTTGAGACATAGTCTTTCTCTGTCACTCGGGCTGGAGTGCAACAGCATGATCATAGCTCACGATAGCCTCAATCTCCCACGTTCAAGCGATCCTCCTGCCTCAGCCTCCCAAGTAGTGGCAACTATAGGTGTGCCACCAAGCTTGGCTAATTATTTTTAGAGAGACAGGGTCTTGCTATATTGCCCAGACTGGTCTCCAACTCCTGGTCTCAAGAGATCCTCCCTTCTTGGCCTCTAACGTGCTAGGACTACAGGCATGAGGCATTGCACTAACCTCTCTCTCTCATTTAAAGTACTAATATCTTTAGTAATCTCAAAACAAAACCAAAATAAACATATAAAGTCTAGCTATATGGAATTCCATTACTCTAAATTTAAAAATTCCCCTCCCTAGTTTTATTCAAGAAAATCAAACACTCTAGTAAAATTGAATGAGGTCTCTCTTCCTCCCTCCCTTTCTACCTCTGTTTCTAACTTAAAGTTTTAAGATCATCACTCTTCATCTAAAAACAACAGAAAAATATAGAAAGCCTAGAAATATGGTAGTGAGACTGTAAATTAAAATTTCTAAGAAAATTCTCCTTATAGGGGGCTCCAAAATGCTATTCTAGGGAAAATACATTTTGAATAATCCCCTCCCGTCTTTCTTACCATACCTTTTTCCACCTGTTCTTCTCCTGGCTTATATGTGCCAAGCTGCTCACATGTAAATATGATGGGCTACTGCACTTCTCCTGCTTTGCTCAAACTGCTCTTTCTGCCTAGAGAACCCTCTTTCTTGTTCTTCTTGGGAGGTACCTATTCACTAGCATTTGGTTCACAGCCATCTCCTCCTAAAGACTTTTATAAACTTTCCCCCAACTTTCTTCCTTCAGCCCCTATTTTACCTTGTGCTGACTTTTGTAATGGTGACTAGAACACATCATTGTATTTCTTGGCCTATAAATCTGTCTAAATGCCTCTTTAAGGCAGGCCCCATGCCTTATTTATTTCTGTATCCTTAGTGCTTATCGAAAATACATAGTAGGTGTTTGATCATAGCAACAATAAAGAGCTATCATTTTTTGAGCAAAAAAAAAGAAAGAAAATTCACCTTATGTAAATATAGTACAGATAAATGTTGAACAGCAGTATGATTTAACAGAAAGAAGACTAAGTGTGTTTTAAGAATATTTGAGTACTTTTCTTTCCTTATATCCCTTATTAACAGTGTAGCACTATGTTACCACTCTGAGCCTACTTCCTCACCTATAAGACAAAAACAATACTCCCCGCCCCACCTACTACAAATAATTAGTTTGAGGATCAAGAGAGATAATGTTTTTGAAAGTATGCTATGAAACATAATGTGCTGTACTGCAAAGTGTGTATTCACTCACCAAACACAGTTCTTGCAGGCACAGATTCTCTGTTAAGCCAGAATGAAACTTGGGAGAGAATGACAGTCATGATGCAAGGCAGATAGGTTTGAATCACAAAATACCCAATTTTTCTTTTCAAGTGGAAATGAGCTGTCATTACAGTGTATTCACCTGGAAGAAAAATTTAAGAAGCTCAAGGAGTAATAGTCAATAGTTTGAACATTTAGGAAATAGAAGGGATCAGAGGTAGAACAAAAACTGATTTTTAAAAAAATAATATATCACATACATGTCAGGAAATTTATATCACTTTTAAAAGCCTCCTTAGCATAGCATGAGTGTTTAGAAGAAAATTTTAGTATTAAGAAACTTGCAGCTCACGTCCCATGATATGGTACAGATTAAGTACCTCTTAATGTAAAATACATGGAACTAGAAGTGTTTCAGGGTTTGGATTTTTCAGATTTTGAAAAATTTACATTATTACAAATTGAGCATCCCTAATCAAAATATATAAAATCTAACATGATCTAATGAGCATGTCCTTTGAGCATCCTGTCAGCACTCAAAAAGTTTTTTTTTTTTTTTAATTTGGAGCATTTTGGATTTTAGATTTTCAAATTAGAGATGTTCAATTTGTATTTGTTTTCCTCTCTAAGTCATGCTTATTGACCAAAGGAATTCAGAATTCATAAATGCTCTCTGCCAACAGTTTATTTTTACTTGGTTAGGCCCTTCATTCCCACTGGTATAAACCTCGTCTCTGTTTTTGATTGTTCTAACTCAGTGCTCTCTGGCTCCAAAAGTATTGATGTCTGGCCACATCTACAAGACTGATCTTCTGGCCCACATTTTCCCACTTTTAACCCTGTTGCCAGTTCTGAATTTCTCACTGTTATATGTCTGTGCTAATTTGCTTCAGTCACTTCTATCTAATCCTCATATCTACCTTCCTTTCTGCTCCCTGGGTTTTAATTATTGCCAAAATGTAAGATAATTAGTCCACACAGCTGGGGTTTTTTTGGTTTATTTATTTTTTTTGTCTTTTAATTTTTATTTATTTATTTATTTTTTTAAATGAAGGCAGCCCTCAGAGAGGGAATCAGCTTTCCACACAGGCCTGTAGTAATTATCAACATCAAAAGTTGAATAGTCATAAATTATCTAGAATAGGGGTGAAAAAATAGAAAACTAAAGAAATTATCACTTGTTGGCCGGGCGCGCTGGCTCACGTCTGTAATCCCAGCACTTTGGGAGGCCGAGGCAGGCTGATCACGAGGTCAGGAGATCGAGACCATCCTGGCCAACAAAGTGAAACCCCGTCTCTACTAAAAATACAAAAATTAGCTCAGCGTGGTGGTGCGCCTATAGTCCCAGCTACTCGGGAGGCTGAGGCAGGAGATCACTTGAGCCCAGGAAGTGGAGGTTGCAGTGAGCCCAGATCATGCCACTGCACTCCAGCCTGGTGACAAAGCAAGACTCTGTCTCAAATAAAAAAAAAAATCATTTGTCAGAAGGTAAAAATTAAAATTTACTACTCTGAGAAGACACATATGTTGCAAATACATAGTGCATTTTAGGCCAGTGTTTCTCAAACTTCAATGCAACTATTAATCTTTGAATCTTGTTAAAACGTAGATTCTGATTTAATAAGGAGTGGGGCCTAAGATTCCAAATGTCTAAAAAGCTGGAAACCATCATTCTCAGCAAACTATCGCCAAGGACAAAAAACCAAACACCACATGTTCTCACTCATAGGTGGGAATTGAACAATGAGAACACATGGACACAGGAAGGGGAACATCACACACTGGGGCCTGTTGTGGGGTGGGGGGAAGGGGGAGGGATAGCATTAGGAGATATACCTAATGTTAAATGACGAGTTGATGGGTGCAGCACACCAACATGGCACATGTATGCATATGTAACTAACCTGCACGTTGTGCACATGTACCCTAAAACTTAAAGTATAAAAAAAAAAAAAAAAAAAAAAAAAACAAGCTCCCAAGCACAGCCTATACTGCTAGTTCTTGGACCTCAAGAGCAAAAGATTTTAAGCAATCTGACACACTTCCAAGTCCTTTAACCTATTAATATTCTTAGGCACCAGCTTTTTTAAAGACTAATTTTACTAACCTGTACTGGATTTAATTGTCTCCTTTCCAATTGATTGGCCCAGCAGGTCGTATTGATTTAACCTAGAGCCATCAGGAGCAACCTGTACTGAATCAGATGCATTGTAAGTCCAAATATAAGTGACCTCTGAAGTGGTATATGCATCTATAGGAAATCAGAAAAAATATTTTAAGCATTTTAATAAGAATCATCAATCTAGTGCTACACGAACGGTTGTGTATTTCATACAATCACTATATACTTTCAATATTAATAGTTAAACATCACATTTAGGGCAAAAATGTCTCATTTGAATTTACTTCAATATGAGAGTTATGAAGTAGACCAAAAGAGATGATCATGACCATGACAGTATATTCATTGCAACCACTTTGAAAGGTGAAGAGCAAATTTCTTGTTAGAGTCTGTTATAATCACTGGGCCCTTAGATGATTATAACATCTCCTTTAGGCCAAAGGTAGCATATGAAGACACTGTGGTAAAATAAGCCATTTAGCTTATTTATAAATAGCAATCACTCATAAGATAAAAATGAAAATTCAAAATTATATTAATTTTTGGACATAAATGTAGCCTAGTTAAGAGTTAAATGAGTTAGCTATCATAATACAATGCATTTCATTAGAATAAAAAGTAATTATTATAGAACATATAAGATAAATAATAATGCTATACTTGCATCAAGTTGCAAATCCTTTTAAAATCATGCTCGTTTTTAAATGAATCAATGCACACAGATATCACTAGCCTACACATTCATAGCATCCCAGTTAAACTATGGATTGGCAGGAAGAGGAAAAACTGCAACCAGATCAGACATAACTTCCTGATTTATTGGCCAAGGATGCAGAAATTAGCAGAAGTAAAATGACTTCAGAGATGGCATGCAGGCAACATATCTGGTCTTAGCCTTTCTCTGGCAGTGGTATTTTCTTACCCCTCTATGCCCCACTGGGGAACAGATAGCCTCTCCATGTAGGCAGAGTCCCTCCACAGTTGAGTAACAGGTAATTCTTTGTATACTACTGACCTTCTGAAGAACTTCTACGCACCTTTACTCATGAGAATGTTTAGAGATGTAGTTACCCCTAGTTCTTGAGCAAAACTCAGCATCACAGTCACGTTACCAATTAAGGGAGAGAAAGGGCCAGTTGTCTCTGGCAACAGTTCTACCTCCAGCTCTCTAGGACACTGGAAATGTCATTCTCTGCAATCTATAACTTTCCTAGCTTTAATAGCACCATACTGTGGTGACTCTGGTTCTGAAATTGATCTAAAGTCTGTGATCGCAAATCAACTTCCACTCAACCATCAGTAACAATAGAGTAAATGATTATGAGTTTGTGTTTTTTAATGACATACCTGGCATTGTCTAACAGCAATGTTGTCTGGTTTTCTGAATGTTGATACTAAATGTTAGTATCAGTGAAACACCATTATCACTACATATATAGTCACCTACATTCACAATTAAATTATATTATGTGAAGCAATTTTTGAAATAGGATTCTAAAAATGTATATGTATATTTATATATGTATATACTTTTAATAGAGAAATGTTCATATGATTTGATATGAATGAATTTTAATTATTCTAAGGTTTAGTTTTCTAATTAAGTAATTTCAATTCATTAACCATTAATGATTGATTACACCGAGAACATTAAACAACAACACTACTAATGTGAATAACTAGCAACTCATTTGTAGATCAAGTGGCTTGTTTTGTTTCCCCCATGAATACATATTCTGGCACTCTCTTCAATAAAATTTCAAATGGCACAGAATTTAACAAAAAGATACATCAAATGATCTACTTTACGTTGGAAGGGCCTCACAATACTCTGTAGTCGTCAATAAATTATGAAGTTTTTTTTTTTAGCAGAACGACATCACTCTTGAATTATAATGTTTCTTTTAAACATAAATAAGAAAAAATGAAACCCTATAAAAGAGATGACATTTTTAAGGCACTAATGAGGTACTGATAGGCAGTGACTCTGTCTGATTCATGTCTGTACTTCCAGGACCTGCTACAGTGCCTGATAGACAGAAGAAAAAGTCTCAATTCACTCTTACTAGATTAATAAATTAAGTCATAATATTTTAACTATGTTCTTTACTGCTATGGAAGATGGAAATCTAGAGAAAAGCTCAAGAGTTTATTAAAGAAAGTGACGATTCTTCACATGTCTTTTGAAAAAGCAGTTACTGCACTTCATTATTTAGATAAGAATATAGTTTTGAGATTTTGTGTCTGGTGAAAATAATGCAGCAGAAATTTATGCAAAGCAGATTAAAGCCTCTCCCGAAGAGAGGGAGTTATATACATTAACACACATATAAGCCGAGAGGTCATAATAATGTTTCTCAATAAAGTATCAAAGGAGAGAAAGTTTTACAAAATTCATTATAAATTCCACTTGTAAATTAAGCTGCCATTAAATAATCTTGTTTGTGTTAATTAACCCATTTTTGAGTCCTATGTTGCATTAAGCAGATGTATACCAACTGATTCTTAATATTTGGTTACCAGGAAAAATACTTCAAAATTATTTTTAGCTGTCAATTTTTAATCTGAAAGACAATTTACAGCTTCTTTTGGATTAATGAATAGAATATCCCTAGACTTTCATTCAGAAATTCTAAAATCAAGTTAAACAACAAGGAAAAATTTAAAGGTATGCGGTAATAGGAATAAAACAAAACAAGACTGAATTTAAAATTGTAAGCACACAGAAAAAAAAAAATGCTTCTTTTGATTGAGGACACTGACGAAGTTCCTGAAATACAATCCTTTTGTGGAGTGGGGGTAGGGAAGAAGAGGGCTTTCAAGTAAGGAAGGAATAAATGAGTAGAAGAAAAAGTCACAGCTGCTTCTGCCAAACTTTGTTATGCCAACATTGTCAGCTATGGCTTGGCTTGTATATTACTCCACACTGGTGTCCATACTTTTAATACTTATGTATCAAGCACTACTACAGGCAAAGACAATAAAATAACATAAAAATTGTTTATTCAGAGTGTCAGAAAATAAATGTGAAGAAAACAAAATTAGTGCTAATTACTTAAACAAAAAATGCCTAGCAGCAAACTTTATTTGTTGCTCATAGCTCCCTCTGGGTACAGAAAACTATATGCTCAAGCATGCGATATTTCTGCACTCTGTAGATGCAGTATAAGAGATTTTTAAATTTCATTTAAATATTTTCAAGTGTGCTTATTTCATTTTCAGAATCGAGACATCCATCACATCATTTATATTTGATGCCTTAATGACAACACCTTGTCAACTGAAAAAAAAAAAGTCCTTTTTACAACATGATTACATCTTGAATTAATCTTTTCTTTGGTATCAAGGCTTTTCAATTTTTTCTATAATGCCTCTTATGTAATGGAAATAAGTCCTTCTCTGCTGCATCTGCTGTGGTTTTCTCAGCATCATGTTTACATCGTATAACATGATTGACTATCTTAAATAATGTTGGAAGAAATACCAATACTGAAGTTATGGTTTCCATGACAATAAAAGAAGGCTTTGTAGTTAAATAAAGAGGAGATTCTCAAAGAAAATTGAGACCTGACACCTTTTGCAAGAACAAACAAGATTGCAGTTCTTGTACCACAAAAGTATGATCATCAAAATAATTAGAGGGTTTTGCATTCATATAAGCCACCATTCTTCCGTTTTCTTTTGCTTGATACAGTTTGTGAGGAGAAGGCATACTATTCAGCAATACATAGTTTTAATCAGGTGAGAGTACTGTATTTCTATTCAACAGAGAAGAAAAAGTCAAAAGCTATTCAGAAGGGACAAAGATGAGGGTGCCAAAAAGAGCACAGTCTCTAAAAAGGTCAGGCAATAGGACACCGTCACACAAGAGGGAGGCTGCTCAGCTGTGTTCATGGATTTATGCTGAACCTACCCAGAATGTCGTGTGGGCCTAGGGAGATGATTTGACCTTCCTCCTTTTCAATTATTCTGGAAGTATGAATGCTTCTGCTTGACATACAAGATATAACCCCTCTGACCTAAAGAAGAGCCAACTGCACAGACCCTTTTCTGAAATGTCCTATGTACATAGAAGGTGCCAGAATGTAGCAATGCAGCTACATTATCTCCTTTAATTTAAGAAATAAAAAAGAAATCCTTCCATTAGTTACAGTAGAAGACAATGACACAAACTAAGCTTCTGTGCATGTCATTTGCAACAGGCTGATTGCCACTTTATAGAATCTATCCTTTCCAATTCATTCTTAGTTGATGAAAAAGAAACATTTGAGTTTTTAATATTCTAGCACTTGAAAAAGAAGGTAAATTACAGTCCTAACCTTCAAGGAACTCCTGGTCTAATTTTACACATGTACTAAAACACATAGTAGTAAAAATAAGTAATAATTTTTTAACACCATGATTAAATTATAATAATATTTGAGAGATGTTCCTTAAGGACAATTAGCATGGCTTTTACGTCCATATCTTATTGACAATTGTCAATCATCTCATAATTTGAGAAAAAAACTAGACAATTGAGCAGTGCTGCTGACTTTCCCTGATATTATTGACCCAAAACATGTAACTTCATCCCTGTACTTACAGCTGCCAAATTTCAGAGGACATGAATGAGCATCCATTGGGAAATCCTCCAAGTGCATTGGGCATTCAGCTTGAACTGTAAGCCTAAAAGTCAAAATTTCACTATTTGTTTAAGTATATTGGTAAGTCAAGAAAAATCACTCGTCATTACTGTCAACAGACTCGATAGAGGTAGAGCCTTAATCACAGCATTAGGCTCATTCATATTTAAATAATCGTTTGTTCATTCATGTTTAGGTGATCCCTCGGAAGACATTGGTGTATACAAATTCTCAGTATAACTGAAAATAATAATTAAAAATATACTTTAGCCATTTTAGTTTCTTAAGAAGTGAAGAAATTACATATGCATTTTAAAGGGCTCTTTTCTCATTAAGCTCACTATTAACACTTGAAATCTTAAGGACCAAAAAAAATCTCTGTCATTAAAAGAATGCTATTTTCTCCATTATATCATCAACAAACACAGAGCAAAACAGATCAAAGGATTCAATATTAGTTCAGAGGAACTCCCTTCAACATATGTGAATTGTGAATTGATACTGTATACTGCATATATATTCACAGCTATACATATAGTGCTAGATATAAATACATATACAGATGTATTTCCTAGAAATAACTTTATCAAGTTTAGATTGTTGGCTAAATTATAAACACAAATTACGAATGTTAAATATATATTTTTCTGTATCTACATGATTACAACAAAGAGTACTCATAGAAAATTTGATATAATGCAAACTTCGAACTATTCCATTTCATGTAAAGACAAAGTGGATATAGCAGGTACTAAATAAAATTTATAGAGAAATCTGTTATAATGAGCAAAGCAAATGTGACCATAGTTTGTTATGGCTTAAATTCTAAGAAAATGTTTAAATAGAACCTTAGACAATATATTCCAAAATTATATATGTCCTGTGCCTGCATTTTATTTAAACCCTGAAGTTTTACTCATTGCCTTAATTAATAGAAATGATCAATGTACAAAGTCAACAGGGGCATTGCATCTGAATATATTGCAAGATTCAAAGGGAGAGACAGAGGCAGAAAGACTAGCTAGCACTTCCATTTAGGCAATGAACATTTAGTAATGAGTCCTCAAGAAATTTTTTCTTTAAAGATCAGAAATAGCATAGGACTGTATTGTTGTCCCTTCTTAAATAACTTTCATAACCGAAATCTAACACTTATCTTATGAAATGACAACACATCAAATAACTGGAATACGTGTTTCTGTCTATATATAATGCTGATGTTAGATGTCTGTTTTAAATCTTTTATGAAACATTTTAACATTAGATTCCACATAATCTTACTAGATTTGTGATTTTTTTCTTACATAATACAAGTAACTTATTTTACAAAATTAATTCATGAATATGCTTAAGATGTAATAGGTTTTAGGATCAACAACTATTTATTCTGCAAGAAAATTTTATTACAGTTTAAATCATATAAACAATGCTATAGGATACTTTTTGAGTTACAAAATGGCAATTTCATATGGTTCAATCTAGTATATGTTTATGGTATCCAATATACTTGTAAGCCTTATTAAATAAAGCTTTCTCTCTGAATTTAAATTAAAGTTATTTTTTCTTTGGAGTAACTTCATAGGGAGAATTAAAATATTAAATTAGGCTGAGCGTGGAGGCTCACGCCTGTAATCCCGGCACTTTGGGATGCCGAGGTGGGTGGATCACTTGAGGCCAGGAGTTCGGGGCCAGCCTGGCCAACATGGTGAAACACTGTCTCTACTAAAAATACAAAAACTAGCCTGGCATGGTAGCACGTGCCTGTAGTATCAGCTACTTGGGAGGCTGAGACAGGAGAATCACTACAACCCAGTGAGTCGAGATGGCACCACTACACTCCAGCCTGGGTGATAGAGCAAGTCTCCGCCTCAATAAATGAATAAATAAATAAAGTCTTACTTTGAAATAACAAAAATTTCGATGGGATATCTGATAAGATATTAAAATTTTATGTTGATAAAATAAAATTCAAATCATTATTAAAAATGTGCTTAATAAAAATGTCGTGAAGAATAACGAAAAACATCAATTCATAATAATAAAAGCAATTCTTAACATTTAAAGAACTAAGATGAGACTCAAACTCATAAATACTATTTTATATAGTTTTTTAAATCAAAGCATTTGCAAAGCATATTATGGGTACTTCAATAATCTGTTAGAAAACACTCAACTTTTGTTAATACTTGACAGCTAGATTGGCTGGTTGTTTAATACATGAAAATTTCTCAGTATATAAATACATCACATCAAACCTAAAAACATACCTCATGGTATACAGCAGAGTCCCATCATCCTGAATTCGAAGCAACTTATTTGGCATTGTCATATTATGAGCTACTGATTTTTTCCCATTGTGAAAAAAGGTATCTGGAGTCCAGATTTTGCTAGCCATTAAATTGTTTAGTCGAAGGATATTCATAGGACCTTTAAATTTTAAACGTTCATCTTTCCATTTTTGTCGAAAGAAAACATCAATTGTATATTCCTGAAATAAAAAATAGAATTTTTTTGAAAATAGTAAATGTTGTAGACACAAGACACTATAAAATTCCAAAATAATATTCTAATTAATTTAAACAGAGCTATATTGAAAGGAAAACATTTTTAATCAGAAAGATTACTCTTTTGGCTTATCAATACATGTTGCCACATACAATGGGATAAAGTACGTCTGTGTATACTATTAGCTATATATTCTTCTGAAAAGAAGAAGTAAATTCACTTTGGCCTCTTTTAGTTGAAGAAGGTCTCAGTCAAACTGCTCCACTACATCCTGTAGTTTAGAGCTGCTTGGAGAGGGGATAAGCTTGAGCAGGGTCTGGTTGAATTATTTTAAGTAGCCTATTTCAAGAAAAAATGAGTAGGCAGCTTTCCCAGTAGCAAATAAATAAATAAATAAATAAATAAATAAATAAATAAAAATTTTAAAAATTAAAAAGAAAAAACATAACAGAAAAAATTAAAAAGAAAAATTAAAAAATTAAAAAAACACAACACTTAAGCACACTGTCAGATCTGTATGAATCATCATCTCCTGTTGCCAAAGAAACTGTAAATTATCATATTTATTTTTTAATCCTAAAAAATGGTGAGAACATCATATTGTTAGCAAGACTGTCTTAGGAGATAATTTCAATAAAGTTTATTTATGACATTAGTTGTAATACAAGCACCTTACAAGTTTTTAGAATACTTAAATTATGACTATCTTGCAGATAAACTCCCTTATGTTAAAATGTACTTTAAAATATTGTTACAGACCCACTAGTGATCATGTCCTCTATTATTTTTCTCCAAATTTTAACTTAGGTGAAACTCTCTTTCTTTCTCTCTCTCTCTCTTTACCTCTCTCTCTATCTTTACCCTATCATTCTTAAAGTAACGTACACATTTTAAATGAGATATACAATGCACAATTGTGAATACTATTTACAATCCATTGGATATTAATTTTTTGTCAGTGTATATTTGTATAAACATACTATAAATAATTGAAATGTTCAGTTACACACCTGATATTTGAAATTCAGAAACTGTCCTTTGAGCACAAAACCATAGTCATTACATGTTTGAAAATAAACAATGCAGCGATAGCAATTTTACTAAATTAATGTTTGCAAAAAAGAACAGATAAAAAGGTCACATACTATAAAATAGAAAATCATTTGTACAAATCTGAATCAAATACATGAATCCCAGTGATCCCTCAAAACTTGAAACTGTGATGATACTAACAAGTGAAAATCCTAGGTAATGGCATGTGAGTAGCAAATGAACAGAGGCTCTGGGCTGTTAATCCTTAAGGGAATATTGTATAACCTAGTGAGCGTGAGCTCACTATCATCTAGTTATCTTTTTTAATGCTTAACTCTAAACATTAAATGGAACTCTAAAATTAAAAGAATAATGAACAAAGAGATGAGTCCTTGCACTGCAAGTTTCATGTAAGTATTTCTTTTTTAACTGGGATTCCTCAAATACTAGCCTAATGTGACTGCATATGATTCTTGGTTACTTTTCCAGGCAAAATTAATGAATTTTAAAACTTTTTATAAAACTTCAAATTCTATATTTCACTTCTGTAAGATGAGGATATGTTTTATCTGTTTCAGAAGCTATTGATATGACAGTCATTTTCTGGAGGTCAATCACATAGGAGATACTTAAAATTTACAAACAGGAAGTTGCAAGTGATTTTTTTTTTACATTTTAATGATGTATTTTACTTATTTATTTTATTTTTTAATAACTTCAACTTTTATTTTAGATATGGGGGCATATGTGCAGGTTTGTTACATGAGCATATTGTGTGATGCTGAAGTTTGGGATACTATCATCCAGAGAGTTAGCATATTACCCAATAGTTAGTTTTCCAACCCTTGTCCTCCTCCCTCCCTGCTCTAGCAATCCCCAGTGTCTATCGCTGTCATCTTTATGTCCATGAGTACCCAATGTTTAGCTCCCACTTATAAGTGAGAACATGCATTATTTGATTTTCTGTTACTGCGTCGATTTGCTTAGGATAATGGCTTCCAGCTGCATCCATGTTGCTGCAGAGCGCAAGATTTTGTTCTCTTTTAAGGCTTCCTAACATCCCATAGTGTACATGAATCGAATTTTCTTTATCCAATCTGTCATTGATGGGCATCTAAATTAATTCCATGTCTTTGCTATCGTGAATAGTGCTGCAATGAACATATGCATGCATGTGTCTTTTTGGTAAAACGATTCATTTTCTTTTGAGATATATAACCAGTAATGCGATTGCTGGGTTGCATGGTAGGTCTGTTTTAAGTTCTTTGAGAAATCTCCAGACTGCTTTCCACAGTGGCTGAACTAACTTACATTCCCAGCAACAGTGTGTAAGTATTCACTTTAGTCCGCATCTGTTTTTTTTTTTTTTCTAACTTTTTAATGATGGCCATTCTGACTGATATAAGATAGTATCTCATTGTGGTTTTGATTTCCGTTTCTCTGATGATTGGTGATGTGAAGCATTTTTTCATCTGTTTGTGGGCTGCTAGTATGTCTTCTTTTATGCAGTGTCTGTTCATGTCTTTTGCCCACTTTTTAATGAGGTTGCTTGGTTTTACTTGTTGAATTATTTAAGTTTCTTAAAAATTGTTTCCAGAATTCTTATTTATCTTTGAGGGCTCACATTGTCCTAGGTGTGCCCTGCCAATCTATCTAACATAGTTTGAGTCTTTTTTCTCCCACCCTCACCATGCAAACTCATGTTATGCTCTAGGCAACTGTAACAATCCCCAATCCTTGACATTCCTCAAATAGAGCAAGTTCTCCACCTGCCTCAGTCCCTTGAACACCTGCAAAAAAACATAGCCAGCTCTCTTTGTATTTCTATAGAGCCCTTCATTCTTTCAAGATCATCTATTGCAATTATACATTTGCTTCTTTGCCTCCCAAATAGCTTATAAATCTTCAAGAAAGGGACCATGTCTTTCATTTGTGTTCTATTTTCTTTTTGTTTTTCAGACATACACAAGAGTATAAAGAATATTACAAACACCTTGTAACCATCACCTAGCAGAAATGTCATCACAAATCTTATTGAAGCCCTTCCTCTTCTGTTTATCCCTTCTCAATCACAGCCCCCTAGTCCCTGAGGAAATAAGTATCTTGAGTTTAGTGTACACCATTCCCATACATGTACTTTCACATTTAGTACATATACACACACACACACACACACACACACACATATATAGCGTGTCACATTTTAAACATTCATATACACAGTATCATACCTTGTATATTTTTCTGTCACTTGCATCTTTTAGCTACTTTGCTGAGGTTTACTCATGGCAATATATCTAGCCCTTTGATTCATTTTCACTGCTTTATAGTATTATATTGGAAGACAAACTTCACAATATCATCATCGTTTTTCCTCATCCTTATTTTTCTTATTTACAATTTGTCACCGTCACAAGCAATATTGCTACAAATATTCTTGTTCAACACTTGTAATACAAAGGTATAAGAAGAGTTACTCTAGAACAGAGGTCAGCAAATTTTTTCCATTAAGTGTTAGTCAATAAACATTTTAGAATTTGTGGGCCATATGGTTAGCATCACAACTATCCAACTCTGCCACTGCAATGTGAAAGCAACCATAGATTGCATAAATGAATGAGCATGGCTATGTTCCAATAAAACTCTGTTTACAAATATAGGCAGCTGACAGCTTCTTTCCCATGGGCTGTAGTATGCTGACACTGCCCTAGACTAAATTTGTAAATAAGATTACTGGAATTTCGTGTATGTGCATCTTCAAAATAACAAGATATTTTTAAATTGAAATCCTAAGTGGTGTGTAAATTTATATTCTCACTAGAAGTGTATAAATGTTCTTGTTTATGTACAACTTGGTAGAGACAGAATATTTCATTTTAGACATGATTAGTGTGAAACGGGTCATGGTGCAACCACGAGGATTTCTCTGTTAATTAGTAACAAATAATATATGTTCATGTTTATTAAAAATTCTAGTTTTCTCCTCTATAAATTGTCTGTTCACCTCATCTACTCAGTTTCCTTTTGGGTTGTCTGTCATTTTCTCACAGACCCCTGGGCTAAACTGGCTTTTCTTTCTCTTGACAATGGCAGAAGTACAAAAGAACAAACTCCAATGCACAAGCCCATTTCAAGCTAGTGCTTGTGTAATATGTTTTAACAGCCCATTGGCTAAAGCAATTTACATAGTTAAATTGATGGATAATTGGTGTAGTAGGTAACCCCAACTCTCAGTGAGAGGGCACTACAAAATGAGATGGGAAAATGTGGCTATAGGAAGGGGTAAAGAACTTGAGCCAGTATTTCATCATTGCAACTGAACAGACTAGGCCTCTGTGAGAGAAAAGTAAAAAATGTTAGTGAATGAATAAAGAGTTTGAGGTCATCTGAAATTTCAGTGAAAGTCACATGAGTCTAATCTCAGGGAGGCAGGTTCGTTATAACTTAGTAAATGTAACTATTATCAACTGTATTATACCTAAATGAAGGGTGAGCCTTTAAGTGGAAGCAGGGTAATCAGCTTAGGACAGCGGCTTACAAAGTAAAGTGCGTATATCCATTTGGGTGCAGGAAGAAAATATTAGAATCTCGATTTTTATATATCACTTTAAATATAAAAATAAATGAAGCTTTACATATGGAACGATATAGACATTATTAAGAGTAAGAATGTAAATAAGTAAATTAAGGTCATGTTTATAAGGCATTCTATGGGAAGAGAAGGGACAACAGCAGGAAATGGGGTAGTGAATGCATTTGTCATCAGTGTACCGCGATTGTGCCTAGTTAGGTGAATTTACAATACTTATTTTTGATTAAACTAGCTCTAATGAAAATAGGCAATTGGCTTCAGAAGATTACTGATAAAACACCATGGAAGAAAATAATAATTGTACAAATGAAAGTGGGAAACAAGAAAAAGAAATACCACACTCTGCCTAATATGAGCCCTACATGAGCCAGGTAAAAAAAAATGGTAAACAAATAAACTCTAAAAAAAACTCCAAAAAAAATTTATAATTATCAGTGAGGCTATTTAAAATATGGGTTTATGCCCACTGTTTATAAAAATAAGTTTCATCTTAAGCACATGTTGTAATTTAAAATACTGGTCAATGATAGTATCAGATCATTGCAAGTAACAAGTCATTTTAAAAACTAAAAATCCAGAACACAAAGACAAATACCAAGTTGATGGGTGGATTTTTAAATATGAACATCATAATTCACTAACAAATAGCCAATGACACATTTCTTAAATTTGAATCTATAATAGTTGTAAAGGCAAGTATTAATATGATATAAATTTAGACTCTTTTAACTGTTGCAACATAATCTATTTAAGAAAAATATTAAAAAATATTAAAAATAATAAACTGCACTTAAACATTAATTACTAGAAATATCATAAAAATTTTAAGTGGGAGCAAAAATAAATGTACTTCTTTGATAAATATAATAATTAGTCCTTAAAATAAATATTTATTTTTAAATGTTCACTTTGGTCCATATTTTATATTTTTATATATTAGTGTAAAATATAGGTATAGATATATAGATACATAAACAAATATAGCTGACTAACCAGTTTTTGTATGTTTTGTTTTCTAGACTAAAAAGACAGGGAAAGAAGACATTTCAATAAAATAATATTCTTTGCATAGCCACTAAGTACAAGATTTCCAAATAAATTATTTTCATGTGATTCCTTTAAATGCTTGTAAAATGCACAATCTAAGTATTTGAAAAGAATATTCTTGAAAAGTGCATTTAAAATTAACTTCAGATTTTCATGAGTATATACTAACAGAGTTATTACCTGATTTGTGTTTTATAAGAAATTTACCAAAAAAATAAAAAACGGTCTAACTCCTTCATACAAACTTAAAGGCTTAGATCCATCAACTGAGACTCTAAAAGAAATTAATAATAAAAGGATGAATTACACAATGCATTGGAGAATACACATACAACTAAAGTGCAAATTTAATAAGAAACAAACAAAAAACCACAAGGATATATCAGCTTGTATGTATCCTATGGCTTATACACAGGAGAAGTGAGACTGACTGTTGGGTTACACTGAAGAGTTGAAAAATCCATACACTCCAAGATTTCAAAAATTCCTTACAGGAAATTTAACCCAATTTCCTCCTTTCACAGATGGGAATATAGATAAATTCAATGAATTTCCTGTTTTCAAGTTTGTTAGTGACAGAACCCAGACAAAGATGCAGTTTCCAGTCAAATGTTTTTGCCGCTACTAAAAATCTCCATTTACAGTAAACTCCTTAAGTGTTATATCCATAATTTGTCCTGGAAACAAGGAAATCACTCTCTATAAACTATTGCACAGTTTATCATATAAACTTGATTTTAAGGACACATTAACTTAATGAAGGCATCATATTCTTTACTGCCTGACTACATTAATTATAAATCAGTACTTATAGCCAATTCCTGAAGAATCTTATTCACTCACTAAAACACAACTAAATTGTAGGACTGTTCCTGGAGTGATTTCTCATTTACTTTGATTTTCTACATTTATTTACTTATTACATTATACTCTTGTGGCTAATAAAGGCTAGTCTCCCTTGAGTAAATTCCAATCAGTGTGTTTCTTCTATAATGAAGAACATGTAGTCTATGAAGCAGGTATGCAACAATGTAAAAAATATCACCCTTGGAATACACAAGAATAATGAAGCTCGAATACTTTCAGTTGGTACTCAAAGGGGGCTAGATAACAAATTTAGCACAGTATTTGCATTACAAAAATTGCAAAAACAATGAGAATCTTAAGAACAGATCAGCAAAGGGCCAATAAACCCAATTAGTACAAGCCTTATTATACAAAGAAGTTCACCAAACTACAGTTGCAGAACAACATAGCTACTGCACATTCAAAACATTGTGGAGGTAAGATGTTTTGGGCATTCTTTTTGGAACTAGGGGCCAGGCAAATTTCACTAACAAATTAGAAAATGTTACTAAAGATTCATATTTTAACAGAAGATAATTAAAATATATATAATAAAAGTATTCAATATGATTAATAGTTATAGTAGACAGCAATTTACTTTGATATAATATGTGTCATTTACAATTCATAACATCCTTATTGCATATGCAAAATTATACCAATTTCACAAGTGGAAAATACTTCAAAAGCAATATTTACTTAAAAAAAGACAGAGAGGCAAAATTTGGTCTCAAATTCTGTGTTTCTAAATACCATGGTCTTTTCATTATACCATAAATAAAACAACCCTTGAAGGCAGAATATCAGAATAAAATTTCCTTCCTTCATAGATCAATAAATGGACATTACTCATGGCTTATGAGAAGTTACAGGAAGAACTAAGTTGTAAGGCTGCGACTGGAGTTTTGGAATCTCTGAAAAGGGTATTTTCTTCAAAACCTGATGTTGGAAAAACTGAATAGCCATATGCACTAGAATTAAATTGGACATCTATCTTATTCCATACACAAAAATCAACTCAAGGCAGACTAAAGACCTAAGACCTGAAACTATAAAACTCCTAGAAGAGAAGATAGGCTCTTTGACATTGATCTTGGCAATGAGTGTTTTGAACATCACTCCAAAAGCTCAGGCAACAAATGTAAAAATAAACAAGTCAGCATACATCAAACTAGAAAGCTTCTGTAGAGCAAAGGAAACAATCAGCAAAATATAAAGGTAGCCTTATGGATTGGGAGAAAATACTTGCAGATTATATACTTGATAAGAGATTAATATCCAAAATACATAAGGAATTCACACAACTCAATAGGTAAAGAATCTGAATCGACAGTTCTCCAATAAAAACACAAAAATGGTCAATAAGTATATAAAGAGGTGCTCAACATCACTAATTATCAAAGAATTACAAATTAAAATCAATATCACCTCACACCTGTTAGGATGGTTATTATCAAAAAGACAAGAGATAACGAGTGTTGGCCAGGATGTGGATAAAAGGGAATCCATGTACACTGTTGGTGGGGATGTAAATTGGTGTATCCATTAGGGAAAACAATATTTATATTCCTCAAAATGTTAAAAGCAGAATTACTATATGGCCCAGGAATCTTTCTTTTAGGTATATACCCAAGAGAAATGAAATCATGACCTTTAAAGATATTGGCATTCACATGCTCATTGTAGCATTATTCACAATACCCAATATACAAAAACAATCTAAGTGTCCGTCAATGCATGAATAAATTATTTAAATATAATATATATGTACAATGAAATTCTATTCAGCCTTAGAAAAGGAGATCCCGTCATTTGCAACAATATAGATAAACATGGAGGGCATTATACTAAGTAAGATAAGCTAGACTCAGAAGGAAAATACTGCATCATCTCACTTACATGTGGAAAAAAGGCAGAGAGAAAGGTACGTTGGTTGGTTGAATACATAGAATAAAATGTTGGCAGTTACTGCGGTGGGATGTGAAGAGGGAAAAAAATGGGGAGGTGTCAATCAAAGGGTATAAAGCTTAGATACATAGGATGAATGTCTACAGATCTAAGGTAAAACACAACGACTATAATTATTGTATACTGGAAATGTAAGTGCTCTTACTGGAAAAAAAGTAAACTATGCAAGATGATGGATATGTTAATTTTACTTGACTGTAGTAGCCACTTACTATTATAAGTGCACTAAAATATAATGTACATCTTAAATGTGCATAATAAAAAATCTTTTCACAATTAAAACTAACTCAAACACAAAATCAAATAATCATAATGATATACATTAAGTAATAAGAAATAGATGTTAAAAGCACAAGTTCTCAAGTCGGGTAGATCAGGGTACCTGGCTTGGAGCAGGTTGGCTAACCTTTCTTTATATCAGTTGACTTATCTGTAAAATGGTAAGAAAAATAGAACTTACTTCCTAGGACTCTTGTAAGGATGAAGTGAGATAATATTTGCAAAGTTCTCAGAAAATGGTTTGGACATCAAGGAAGACAGTCTGGCATAAATCATCTTCAAAAGATCCTTCTCCCTCTCCCCATACTCAACAAAATGGTGGCCAGACAAGGTAGAGACACCCAGCAATTAAAGGTCATAAAGTTCCAGAGGCAGAGGCCACACAGGATACCACAAAGAATGCCATTGGAGAATAAGCCACCTGTGTTTTTGGTGACTGCAATAAGGAGGTCACTGAGAAGACATCACAAGTATGCCCCATGGGAGATCCAGTATTCATCCACTAACCATACAAACGGCATATATTGCTAACAGAGAACTACCAATAGAACCAGTTCAGTAAAAAGGTATGTTCCCCTTTTACTACTCTCCCTTACCATTGCATCAACTTTGAAAAACACAGAAAAAGAAGAGGAAGAGTAGATCTTGGCCTGTCTCCACAGTACATCCCTTACCTGTGAAAAAGGCATGGAAAAGGACAGAACATCTAGATGGCCTAAGAGACTGATGCTGAAATTAGTCTGGACTGGACTCTTTAAGCTATGGTATGCACTGAAGCACTGCCGTAATGTGAGAAAGGGGTTTGAAATAATAAAATCTTGCTGATTTCAGTCACCTGAATCTCTAAAGCCCTGGGGGTGAAGTAAAAACACTCTCACAGCCTCCAAGGCCCTGCACGATCTCTTCCTCTCTACCTCTCTATCCACCTTACAATAATTCCCCACCACATCCACACACCCACGCCCCAACACATGCACCCCTCTATGCTGCCACAATAATGACATAAGTATGTGTCAGGCCTCTGATTTATCATGCTGCATTTTACTATGCAAACTCACTAACCTCTGTTGATCAGTCTTCTCTATCCCCTCCCTATATCTGGACAACTTTTATTCCACACTGAGAACAAGGATCGTGACCACCTTCTTCAATGCTGTGTCACCGGCATCTAAAAAGCTACTTGGAACATAGGAAATAAACAATACTTTGCCCATGAATAAATGAATAAGGGGAGTCATTGTAAATTTAATGTAGTATGAAGGATACTGAGCCATAAGGTTTCTGATGAGACATAAGAAGAAAGGCATCATTAGCAGAGGCAGATGGCAGAAAAGCTCTCAGATGTCTTATGGCAGCAATCTGCAAACAATACCCTAATCCTTAAATTCCCAGGTGTCAAGTGACTTTCATTTGTGTGTTTGCACGTGTGCATCTAGGTAACTATGTTAAACTAGTCACCAATATACTTTATAGTTATATAAATAGTTATATTTTATAAAATAGTTATATTTTAACTATAATAGTTATTTTTAAATATTGTTGTCTTTTACAGAATGTATATAGTATAATAATTATATTTTAAAGAAAGTCAACACATACCAAAAAAGGCATGCAATTATAATTTGTCTGGTAACAGAAAGCATCATGTTTTAAAGTATCATTTGGGCATATCGCTATAACTTTTTATGGGTCACTATGGTCTTCTTAGTCTTTATGGCCTTTATGGTCTGGCTCAGAATACTTTTCTAACCTAATCTCTCCCAAAATTCCTAAGAGCATTCTAGGCTCCAGTTATACTGAACTTTCACATTTTACTAAACTCAACAAGCTCTTCCAATTCGTGCTAAAATACTGTTTTTCCATTGTGTAGCTAGCCAATCCTCATTTGTTCTTCTTAGATATCTTTTTTTCCCTAAAAACCGTATCAAACTCTGTATCTACCACCCACATCCCCTCTGATACCACATTAATCCATAAATACTTCATTGAAAGCATTATCGTACTGTTTTAAAATGAACTATTTTCCTTAGCTGTCCTCCAATACCCTGTGAGCAATTTGAGGGCTACACTTACTTATTTCAGTTCCTAACATGGTGAGAAGCACTGAGTGTATACTTAGGAAATCTCGTTGAAATGTACAGACACAAGTTATGCCTTCTAGTAGCTCAGACTGCCATAAAAATAAAAATAAAAAAGTTAGGAAGATTTTCATAAGCCTGTGTACAACGTCATTAAAAAAATAAAAGTATGAACGCCATGTGGTGGAGCACAGGGATAAAGAGGACTGGTGACTTGGAGTAACCTAGAAAGAAATCAGAAAAAAAAAAAAATGAAATTTGAACTTGGCTTTGACTAAATCAAATATCTCCATTTGGCAAAGGAGGAGGTAAGCATAACAAGAACAGGAAAAAACATGTGCAAGGCCAGAGAGTTGTTAAATATAATGACATGTTCAGGGAACAGTGAGAAGTTCAATGCCATCTTTAAAAATAAAAGCCTCACTGATAGTTATAATGCCGTATAGCTGCTGCCCTCTGTCTCGCCTCCTCTCTTCAACCACGCTGCTTAAAAATGTTACCTCCACTCTTTCTCTATTTCCTCACCTCCCACTTGCCTCCACCCACCGCAATCTGGTTGCTTTTACCACAATCAGCAAATACTTCTGTTTTTAATCTAATGACATATTTAAAAACCTTTTCTTGGTTTTACCGTAATAGATGACACAATGTTCCCTCCCTACTTTTGTAATGCTCTCTTGTACTGGTATTCTTTAAGTCACAATTTCCTGGTACTGTGAGAAACCATTGCTAAAATCCTCATCATGGGATCTGAGACTTTTGATGCCTGTCAACTATCTACATGTATTGATATCCCCTAGAAAATATATGGTAGTAGCAACAGTGGATAATATTTATTATTCTTAATCTAGGCATACAAGTTCTTTATGGCTTTCCCAAAGACAGTCTCAAAACTTGAAACCTAGGACAAAAACATGCAACCTCTGAAATTTTTATTTTAAAAATCACTTCATGTTCAGAAATCACAGTTGTTTATTATTTAGTTTTTTTTTCTTTTGTCAACATTTATTTTTGGTTCAGAGGGTACCTGTGCAGGTTTGTTACACAACTAGATTGCATGTTGCTGGGGTATGATGTGCAAATTATTTTGTCACCACGGTAGTGAACACAGTATCCATAGGTAGTTTTTCAACCCTCCCCCTCCCTCTCCATCAAATAAGCTTCAGTGTCTATTGTTCCTATCTTTGTGTCTATGTGTACTTGATGTTTAGCTCCCACTTACAAGTGAAAACATGTCATATTTGTTTTTCTGTTCCTGTATTAATTTGCTTAGGAAAATGGCCTCCAGCTGCATCCATGTTACTGCAAAGTACATAATTTCATTATTTTTTATGGCTGCATAGTTTTCCAAGGTGTACATAGACCGCATTTTCTTTATGCAGTCCACCACCGATGGGCATCTAGGTTGATTCCATGTCTTTGCTATTGTGAATAGTGCTGCAATGAACATACATAGTTCATATGTCTTTTTGGTAGAACAATTTATATTCTACTAAAAAGTAGAATAGTAATAAGTATATAGTATATAGTAATAAGCTTGCTGGGTCATATAGTAGTTCTGTTTTAAGTTCTTTCTGAAATCTCCAAACTGCTTTCCACAGTGGCTAAACTAATTTACATTCCCACCAGCAGTGTATAAGCACTCCTTTTTCTCTGAAACTTTGCCAACATGTTATTTTTTTACTTTTTATAATTGCCATCTGACTGAGGTGAGATGGTACCTTGTTGTGGTTTTGATTTGCATTTCTCTAATGATTAATGATGTTGAACATTTTTCATATGCTTGTTGCCTCCATGTGTGTCATTTTAAGAAATGTCCTTTCATGCCCTTTTTCCATGTTTTAATGGGATTGTTCGTTTTTCACTTATGAAGTACTTTATAGATTCTGGCTATTAGACCTTTGTTGGATGCATAGTTCAAAAATAATTTCTCCTATTCTGTAGGTTGTCTGTTTGCTCTGTTAATAGTTCCCTTTCCCATGAAGAAGCTTTTTAGTTTAGTTAGGTCCCTGTCGTCTATTTTTGTTTTTGTTATAATTGCTTTCAGGGACTTCAACATGAAATTGTTGTCAAGGCCTAGGTTCAGAATGGCATTTCCTAGGTTTTCTTCTAGGATTCTTATAGTTTGGGGTCTCACATTTAAGTCTTTAATCCATCTTGAGTTGATTTTTGTATATTGTGAAAAGAAGGGTCCAGTTTCAGTCTTCTACATATGGCTAGCCAGTTATCCCAGCACCATTTATTGAATAAGGAATCCTTACCCCACTGCTTGTTTTTGTCGACTTTGTCAAAGATTAGCTAGCTGTAAGTATGTGGCTTTATTTCTGGGTTCTCTAGCCTGTTCCATTGATCTATATGTTTTTGTACCAGTACCATGTTGTTTTGGTTACTGCAGCCTTGTAGGGTAGTTTGAATCAGGGTAGTGTAATGCCTCCAGCTTTGTTCTTTTGCTTAGGTTTGCTTTGGCTATTCAGGCTCTTACTTTGGCTCCCTGTGAATTTTAGAATATTTGAATTTATTTTCCAATTATGTTAAAAGTGATATTGATAGTTTGATAAGAATAAATCTTATTTAGTTTTTACAAAAGAATGGGGAGGGTGGTAGGGAATACTATTTTGTGACCTTAGAAAACCAAGAAAGCTATGACTGCATGTACTAAGTTCCTACAACCCTCCTTCCCCAAGAAAGGTAATGAATGGAGTCAAATTACTTCTACCTGAACCATTCTGGAACTGTTTCCCCACCCCCAGGTGATGTTTTACTATGCGCAAAATACACGGGTTCATACAGTTACCCAGTTAGCAAATAAGCCATCTCACCTTAACTCTACAGAATCCCATTTTGGCAGAGGGCTGTAGCACAGATATCTGATGAAAGCACAGCACTGCATCTGATAAGGAATAAGACAGTGGTCTCTGCATTTTTTTTTTTTTTTTTTGGATCAAAGCATAGCCTAGCTCAGAAAATGGAACCACCCTTCATTTTGACAGATACCCACATTTGCTCCTTCTCAGTCTCTTCTTCCATTTTTTTGTCCTCTTCCTGTCCTTTAAATATTGGTGTTCTAGAGTTTCTGTGAAAGTAAGATGGCTACTTTGCTCTAATCTCTTTCCTTGTAAGATTTTATGTATGCCTATGGTTTCAACCACCATTAGATGGCCCCCAAGCCATCTGTACTCCAGGCTTCTCTATTGGGCTCCAGATCTATGCCTGCTACCTAGACATCTCCAATTAAAGTCTCAAACTCAACATGTGCAAAACATAAATGTTCATCCCCGAGCAACAGAACAAAGACAAACAAAACTTTTCCTGCTGTGTTCCATATCCCAGTGAATAGTACCACTTTTCACCCAATTCCCCAAGATGTCATTCTATACTTCTTCTTCCACCCTTATATCCAACAGATCACCAATTCTACCCCACAGATAACTTTTAAATCTTTTCAGTGCTCTCCATCTTCAGTTCCATTGCCCTGGGCCAATCCACATTCATCTCTTGCCTGTAGTAAAACAGATTTCTAACTAGTCTTCCTTTTCCCTATCCTTTAATATAAATTATTGGACCAAAGAACTCTTACCTTCCTCCACCTCTTCACCAATCTTATAATATATTTGTGCTTCCCTTAGCATAAAGTCAAATACCTTATCATGTTAAAATATAGACTTTCATGTTCTACAAACAGTAAATATCAGTCCATAGATCATAGGAAGATCCCAGGAAACAACTATTTTAAAAAAATAATTCAAATGGTTACAATCCAAGTATCTATAAATCACATTTTGGGGAATATTATTATAAATTCTAGGAGGGTGCTGAAAAATATTTGATGAATGAATGAATGTTCCAAGTGTCTATTTTCTAACTTTCCAAAATGTCAATAATCTTACAGCAACCAGCTTCTACATGCTGGCTTTAAAGGGAGTAAACATCATTAATTTACTGTCGATACAAAGGGTTTGCCATGTTTGTCACAGGTTTTCTTAATGAACTACATTTACAAATGGCAACTTCTGATAAAGGATAACAGATTAAGTTCAGTGTCAATTTTGACCAGATATTAAATCTCACAACTCTCTAAACTTCCTTGATATTAACGACTGAACTAATTAATATCCCAGTAGCTTCTGGAGATTCTAAGAGATAATGCGCTCTGTGTTTTTGCAGAGGAAGAAAAGTATTAACTGGAGAAATCAACATAATCAAGAAACCAAGGTCAAACTTACCATACTGCCTGCTTCTTAGCCTAACGGTAAACTCTGTATCAGATATTTCAAGATTACTTCAAAGTTTTCATTGTCCAAGCTCTAACCCTAACACTTCACAATAGACAACCATTTGGGCTGAGGTTCTCAGTCTAGGTTTAGGTTAAATAATTGGTAGTTATAATACCTATACCTTAAGAATATGCACACACAGTGAAAATGTTTGCTAATATAAGAAAAGACATCCTATATAGAAACCAAGGAAAAAGGGAAAAAAACTGTAGAGTAAGTTAGAAATTGCTAAAATATACATGCCTACTACAAACTTGGTCAATTGTGAGCTACTAATACATTTCAAAAATTAATTACCTCCTTATGTTGAAATAAAATATTTTTAACTTAATTGCAGAAACTTAAAGTAGAATCTTTAATTATAATTTAGATCTACAACATTTTTGGGACAATTACACTAGTTAATGATTCCAAGATAGCAGAGTGTGTGTGTGTGTGTGTGTGTGCGCGCGCACGCGCACGTGTGTGTGTGTTTGCATATTCTTTTGGTTCATAATTCTTTTTGCTATGCTGCTTTTTTTCTCTCAGGCTAATGTCATAACAAATCTACATCACTGACCTGAAAAAGAGAAATTAGGAATTTAGCTTTTGCTACTGACTGTGCACACTGATTAGAAATAAAAGTGTATCAGCTAAGCTACTAAAAGTAAAACTAAATTTGTTCTTTATTTTTTTTCTTATTAACAAATTGCTTCTGTAAGGTATTCATTAGATATCTCCACATCCACTTTGACTTGTAGGTAATAATATGGCTATGTTTTCCCTTCCCATCATGATAACATTCTTTTTTTATATATATACTTTAAGTTTTAGGGTACATGTGCACATTGTGCAGGTTAGTTACATATGTATACATGTGCCATGCTGGTGCGCTGCACCCACTAACTCGTCATCTAGCATTAGGTATATCATTCTTTTTATTTAGAGTGTCACAGCCACGTCTCATTGCTCAAGCTATTGCTCCATCCATACTAAACATAAATTCAAACTTTGCCTCCTTACTTATCTTGATTTCCAGTAAAAATAATATCAACATGGAAATCATTCATTTTGATCATCATGAAGACCATATCCTTTCTCTCCATAAAATGTATATTTTTTTAATTGAGCACCATCTTCCCTAATAGACTTACAATGTGAGTAAATGCATGTGTTTGTATGTGTCTGTGTTACTTGTGTCTATAAGTTATTCAACTTTAATTTTTCCTAGCTGCATCTTTCTTCTCTAGATCTGGACAAATATCAACAGTACCTGTTGAGTGATCAAACTATCTCCTGGTCCTCAGTTTACATCTTCCCTGTATTACACATTATTAGTATTTCAGCTATCTGTGTACTGCCTCTCAACTCCAAATCCACCCTTCTTTCATTTCCTTTGTGATACCTGATGGATCCTATAAATACTGCTCCTCTGCCAGCTCATACAATGTCAGGTTTTGTCAATAGAGGGTGCTGGAGGGACACTCCAATGTAGTCACAAGAGAAGGGAGCTTTTCTTTCTTGGTCTCTCTGGGTCAGCTGCATTGTCATTTTTTGGCACAGCTTCAAAGGACTGACATGCTATGAGTTTTCAGCCCATGAAGCATATTTCTGTGGACCAGCTTCAGCATATACCCTCACATGTTTCTTCACCACCAGTAGCTGCATGTTCCTGTAGCAGCAGTATCCCTCCAGTGAGGTCAGAATTCACAGGTCTTAGAGGGAAAGGGTGTTCTTTCCAGTCTTCAGTTTCTTTCTGATTTTGGAAGTGGTGACACTGCGGCCCTAGAAGTAGATATTCTATCTGCATTTCTTAATTCTCTATTGCTTGAAATCTTCTTTTATCAATGTTTTAAAAAGAACTTAGCTGTCTTTTATTAGTTAATAATTCTTTATATCAGATTTTCCCTGTGATGTCCTGTGACTGGACTGTGTTTATATAGTATGCTCCCATTTGGTAGCTTTGTGATTAACTAGACTTCCTCTAAAACAACTGTTGGCAAGCCTGACTAAATGAGGTAAATAAAGACAGAAATAAAGTAGGAAATCTGACAAGAGCAGAGCAATCTCATAGAAATTTTTTAGGCTAGATGAATTAAGGGAAATGTATTATTAGGGAAAATGTCTAGGGCCTTCAATATTTTCAAAAACCTACTAAGATGCTGAATATGCATTTCATTTTTGAGAATATATCTATATTTGGGTGTGCATATACATACTCACTCACACGCATGTATTCTGAAATGTAAAAAGAAAACTAAAAAATCAAAGTAAGTGGTTTTTTATTTAAATGTTATCAACTGAAATTCCACTCAATGCAACCTATATTGGTAGTGTGAGTATATTTTAATGTTTTCTATAACTTGTGGTAGAATCCCCCCAAATAAGAAAGCATATCTTGAGTCTGCTAAAAAATTTTAAAGTTCTTGGGTTCAATTTACAGATAAAACACAGCTGTTTTTAGTTCAATTCAGATATAAAGTAGCTAAATGTGTTCTATTGCTAATGACTATATACCTAACATCAACTACCAACTTTTTAAATACGTTAGCAATCCCAAAGAGTGGTCACAACAAGGAGAGGTAGAGAATTAATCTAATCTATTATCATCACTGGAAAACAAATGTCTGTGTACATTTTGGCAAACAACTATGATGTGAATTTGCATAAAATCCCCAAATACCAAACACGTCTTGCTAGAAATAGATATGTTTGCATTTATGTATGTATATATACATATATATATATATAGAGAGAGAGAGAGAGAGAGAGGTTTTAGGTAAAATAATTCATTTTGCAAAAATCAAAGCTAAAATTTCAATGCAGTAACTGCTACTACTGAAATTTACAACATGAAAAAACTACAATATTGAAAATGTACTGATATTTGGGAGTCTTATATCATTTGCCTTTCTGTTTTGGCTGATAATAAGACACAAAGTACCATATGTAAGAGTAATAATTTATATAATATGCTAATTTCTCAATGTAGTAGTTAACAAAATTCTGACTCTACTTGATTTTAGATAGAAGTTAGGTATTTATCTGCACTGTGTCTCTAACATTTGGGAACATTTAAGACAAGCTGCACTAAGACAGAGTATTTACTAGGACAAAATTATATCTATAGCCAAACAATAACATTTGGAATGCACACTCTTGCTAAAATACATTGTCTCTGTCATCATTATAAGGATCTGTCCACTTAAATTGACCCATGGAAAGAGGCAGATTAATATTTCAGGTCAAAATATACAATAATGCAAGGGAAAAAGAAGGGTTATGCTGAAGAATAGGATTTTTTCCTCTTGTACCAGAATTGTGCCTAAGACCCAGAGTTGAAGGAGAAAAATAAAAGCACTTAAATCTTGACATTCCTGTTTGAAATAATTTTAACGGACTGCCAACATTTAGTATCAACCACCTCCCCAGAGGTGGGGATCACCCCTCAACCACATGGGGCCTTACATTTTCAGCCACCCAGGTCAAGATAAGAAATCTCTGAGGTCAGAGGTGTGGCTCTGATGGAATAAACAGCATATTTTGTAACATAAAAGTGGAATTTAGGTTCTCTAACGGAAACATAGGGAGCTCCTATTAAATTAGCTGATAATGTTTATGAAAGCCTATAAAAATGGAATACTTTTTGTTTTGTTTGTTTATCCAGGTAGAAAATGTCCAACCTTGTCAACTTTCCCCCTGAGTTATCAGAGAAAGGGAAGAATTTCATCAAAAATGTCTATTACAGAGCACTATAGTTAGCAGTAAAAGTGAAGGACTGATTATTAAATTTTTAATGCTTCATCAATAATTCATCTTTGGTGATTCCAGCCCACCAGTACCTAACACATCAAACCAATTTTCCTCACTTATCTATCTCATTTTATTGTATTTTAATTGATTGATTGATTGGAGACAGGGTCTCACTCTCATGCAGACTGGAGTGCAGTGGCAGGATCACAGCTCACTGCAACTTCGACCTCCTGGGCTCAAGTGATCCTCCCACATCAGCCTTCTGACCACAGGCATGTGCCATCACACCCTGCTAATTTTGATATTTTTGGGTAAACATGGGGTTTCACTATGTTGCTCAAGCTAATTTCAAACTCCTGGGATTAAACAGTCCTCCCACCTCAGCCTCCCAAATTGCTGCAATTACATTTGTGAGCCACCACACCAGGCCTGTCTCATTTTAAAGAAAAAATAAATAATACCAGTTCCATAGAATCCAAGAGTACCAACATTCTAATTTTTTTAGGTTGATTTATATATACCTACTATGTGTGCAGATTATACGTATTGTATGTATGTAGATAGCATAACAAGGCAATCACTTTGCTCAATACCAATCAGAGGGTTTTTTGTTGTTGTTGTTTTTAAATGTGATACACTGACCATGACCTAATTCTGTAAGAAGTCTTTATCTGTGAAACTATATTCACTTTCCTTATGGAAGTCCACAATTCTGCCTTAATCCTCCTAGAAAATGTTTCTTCTTAATACAATTAATTTTATTTAAATAATTGTTTATTACACTGTAGTTAGGTAGACATGTTTTGAAAATGACGTAAAATACATAGGGCTAATCCAAACACTGAAGTTGGAAATGGAAACCACAGATCCAAACATCTTTAACTATCCATGTATTTGAGTAGACTAAATAGACATGAGACATATACATAATTCTATAACACTAAAAATGCTAGTTTATTTGAAATTACCCCCCACTCCCCATTATGTGAAGTAAAAATACTATTTAATGAAAAACTCACCATATCTGTATCTGAGACAGGGCCAAAACTGGTCACGTAGATGTTAGTGAAGACTTCAGTAATACTGTCTGATATGAGAAAAGAGATTGAATATAGATATTATATAATAAGAGACACAGGAGAGAGAAGGGTTTGAGTACACGGTATGGTTTGAAAGCTGTGTCATAAATTCGGGAGTACTGGGTTTTACTTTCTTGTCAACTTTCGCAACCATAATGATTATAATGCTCAGTTATTTCATTGGTTTTCACCATCCTAACTGCAAAATGCATAGAAGTATTATGACATTCTTACTTGGAATCCATACCTGATTAGTGCATCCTCATTTATATTGCTCAAAATGAATAGTTTATTAGGAAACATCTTAAGTGAAATAGTTTATAATAAATGTGCTACCAGTAATAAAAATAAACCATGGTATTGTTTGATATAATCCTACATTTGATGTTTCAACTAAATATTTCAGTATCTTGTGATAGTAGAGACTCAATTTACAGATTGTAAATCAGTATATCTTCTCCATACAGCACAAAACAGTTTGGTAATTATAAATAAACATAATTCCAATTAATATAAAAAGCTCAATCATTCAGTGACATAAAAATAAAAAAATAACAGATTACTTTCAAAGAAGCTTGTTTTTAAATGTATTTAAGAATGCCTGAAATGCTAAGACTGAACTAAATTGGATTCTAAAATTATGTAACATAATAACTGTAATACAATTAACTGGATTGCTCTATCAACCAGGTAATTTAGATCTTTTATTTTAAATAAGCCAAATAGTGATGGGGAAAAGGTCAAAGAAAGATCAAAAAACAAAGATATTTTCATTGCTCTTGTAGTAGAAAAAAACACGTCATTAATGTTTATCATCATGAGCTAAATGTCTTATCCATTAGCTGTCAGATTTGTAATTCTACACAAACAATAACGTGAATTGTTTTTTGTATTATACTAGACATTAATTTACAACCATTAAAGAGAGTAAACTATGTCTGGGATTTTGTATACATTAAGGCAAGAATAAAAAATAGAAAGGATATTGATAAAACGGGGTAGACTTTGAATGCCTACTACATACCAGGTACTGTTTAAAGCACCTGAAATATTATAATCTGCATGTCAAACCTATGTGGTAGATTCTCTGTTATCCCTATGCGTGTGTACAATGATTCAAAGAAAGGTAAGCAAACTTGCCAAAGACCCACAGCTAGTAGAGTAGATAAAACAATGATTTATAACCCAAGCAATCTAGTTTCTGAGTATTCAAACTAAATCAAAGAATTATACCATAGTCAATTATAAACTTAAAACTAACAGTAGTTTGTTTCTTATTAAATGCATGTTTCTATTCACCAGAATACTCCGTGCCAAAGGCATAGTTATAGTGCTCCAAATAAATATGTTCATTAAGCTTTGTTGTATATACTATTTTATCCCAAAAACTGTATTTTTGAAATTCTATTATAAAAGCATTAGAAAATAAATTTATAAAATTATTTCAGATGCCACCTACTCCAAAGACCTGTTCAGGAGCAGCTTTCTGTGTATACAAAGTACCATAGGACCCTGAGTTCAGAAAAGTCCCATGCTTCATTTAATGGTCTATTTGTGCTCTCTTTAAAAATCTTAATTATTTTTTAAACAAATGGCCCTGTATTTTCATTTTGGACTGGGCATCACAAATTATGTAGCTGATGCTGAACCTGAATTTATATATACTAGAAAGCAAGTGTGGAAATGAGACCCGACATTTTTTTCCTTTTACCCACACCAAATCAATCACACTATTACATTTATTCAATTAGTAACTGAATAAAACTTTGTTATAGCTGTTGACCTAAAATGTTCCAGAGAAGAGAAATTAAAATGTGAATGTAGCTTTTACCCTAAGAGAAGAAAGTGAAATGATTCTCCTTAGTTTAAGTAGTAAAGTTAGAATCCAAGAAATGACAAAAATGTGTGAATGTATTGATGCTAAGGATATGAATGACATTCCCTATATGCCAAATGGCAAGTAAAGGGTAAAGGGGTATCAGTACCTAGTGGCTATAGGGAGGTGTCAGCTAAGAACTGACATGAAAAATAAGGTTAGCCTCAAAACTCCAAGCAGTAAAAGAAACACCTAAGACTCAGAACATAGACATAAAAAGTTATTTTTAGGAAAAGAAATGGTTTCATGGATTACTGACTTCATAAACATAGCTAAATAATGTATGCATTGGGGAGATATTGTCCTGCTATGGAAGTTCCAAAAAAGGAAAATCAGCAAGCCAAACACTGACGATGAACATCCAATAGTGTCTAAGTCTGGGAAAGGTATTCTTAACAATGAGTTTTTTGGTTTTTTTGGTCAGATTTCAATATGGATGGATGCACAGAGCTGTAAACAACCAACATGGGCTAATGAAATATTTTAGTGTAATGAATATAGATATTTGATACATCTAACACAATCTTCTAGAATTCTATGATCAAAACTCAATCTTTGGTTATATTTTGGCTTTCTATAAGACAAGGAAAGGGAAGTGAACAAAGAAAAAGGGAAAAGAAAGGAATGGAGGGGAAGGGAGGCTAGGGAGATTATATGAATGTAGGCTATTTCCAGTAGAATACAGGTTATTCTAATCTTGTGACTCTGATTCGTCAAGACATTTTATAGTATCATCTGCTCAGGTTTGTTTTCCCATGTGGATTTGGAACAAGGTGGAATTGTGCTGTTAGTGCCTGTTACAATATTCTGATCCATTGAACAGATGTATGTTACAGAGTAAACAAGTTAATTTACAGTCTGGTGGCAACCTGAGTCTGTGCATTTTAGGTACCATGATTCACTCTTCAGTCTTGATCACACTTTTTTTATTGTTTTTGTTCTTTAGATGGAGTTTCGCTCTTATTGCCCAGGCTGGAGTGCAGTGGTGCGATCTCAGCTCACCGCAACCTCTGCCTCCAGGGTTCAAGTGATTCTCCTGCCTCAGTCTCCCAAGTAACTGGGACTACAGACGCACACCATGTCCAGCTAGTTTTTGTATTCTTAGTAGAGATGGGGTTTCACCATGTTGGCCAGGCTGGTCTCAAACTCCTGACCTCAGGTGATCCACCCACCTCGGCCTCCCAAAGCACTGGGATTACAGGCATGAGCCACCGTGCCTGGCCCTGATCACTCTTAGTTGACACACCAAAGTCTGTCCTGACTCAGAGCCTTCAAAATGGCCATTATCTCGCATTTTCTCTTTGGTTAACTGCTCCTTTGCATTTAAGTCTCAGTTTAAATGGTCTCTCTTCAGAGCAGGAGTTCACAAACCTCTATGTAATGTAAGCCCTCTTCTCTCATTTTTGCTCTCTGACACTTTATTTTTATGGGACCTTTCAACTTTGCCTTTATTTTAATGCCTTAATATATTCTTCTTGCTTTTTGTCTTGTGTTTGGTCTGTCTCCCCATCCAGGATTTAAGCTCCACAAAGAACAGGGACTGCACCATTTCTGTTCACTATTATGTCATGAGGGCTTACTACAATGTTTATCACATGTTACATGCTGTATGTTTGAACAAATTATTTCTCATTTTAATTCATGTAGAATATCGATCTTTTTCCAAAATATTTCATCAACTTTAAAAATGGTCATGCATAGCTGTTACTAGTCATGAGGAAAAGATGCCCATCATTTGTGAAGGCAGAGTCCATTTCCATTGACAAAGGCAGGTTGAGAGTCTAAGTAATAGGCTTCCAGTGAAGTAACAAAGCTGAGCAAAGGGAAAGAATCTACTTGAAGACAGCACTGATTCACTGCAAACCAAAATTGAAGTCTGAACAGTTAAGCAGCTCCTAGCAGAAATATCCACCAGCTAAATAATGGTTTACCATTAGCAGAAATATCCACCAGCTAAAATATTAGCAGAAATATCCACCAGCCAAAATAATGGTTTACCAGCTAAATAGCTGACATGAGAATACCAAGAGTAATATGCAAAAGTAAGAGAATGTTCTGTACAGATTTCTCCAGAGGCAAAATACAAGGTTGATAACAGGTACTTTAGGAGAAATAAGTAATGCATGTGGCATACATAGAAGAATGTATAATCCTTAGAGCAATCATCAAATTCAGGATGGTGAAAGAGAACAGGAAATAGCCTGCAGACATGTACTGAGGAACACACAATGTATTCCTAATATTTCATTCTTTTAAAATTAATCCTAATCAATTTTGACAAAATCTTAAGATATGATGGGGGTGGTCATTGTTATTCTTACTCTTCTGTGTACTTCTCTGATTTTTTTAACTGATTCATAGAAAAAATAAATGGCCTGAAAGGATATCCAAAATGCACGTATAAATAATTTCAAGAAGTATTTAATTAATGAAAAATTGCTTTTTTGCTGGGAAATGTAGTATAGAATAACAATAAAACTTCTTATAAAATCTTTGCAAAACTATGAAAGAAAAAAATTGATGTTCAATTATGATTTATTTTACGATTCACTTAAAATAGATGGTTGAGGATAAAAAGTGAGTAAAGAAAAACATCTGCCTGTGAAAGACCCACAACATAATAGAAAAAAAGCATTTAAAAATTTGTAATACAAGAAATGTCTGCTGCAACCAAACCAAAAAGACAGTATCTCAATGCCCATAGAAGCATATTGGAGAAAGACATGGAGGTTTCACTCTTTTGTAATTTTCAGTGGTCCTGAGCATCCTCTAATCCAACAAAGAGCAGAGTAGATATCCGAGGCAGGGAAACTCCTTTGTGCAAAAGTCAAGTCCCACAAATAATTAACTTTCACTCATAAACATGGTTAACATGTATATACAGAGGATGGAATGAGGTTGTAAAGAAAGGCAGAGTTGTATCAAAACAGACCTGATATGCCACAATAATACGAATGTTGTCTTTATATACATGGCAGCAGGAGATTCACTGAAAGACTTTGACTTGGAGAATTTTGTGGCCAGGGCTATGCAACCAGATATATTATGTTACATTTATGTAGAGGGCAAGCCGAGACAAAGTAGACTGAAGATAGCGTATTCAGTTTGGAAGATGATGCCATTGTTAAGACCAAAAAAAAAAAAAAATGAGACTGAGATTAGCAAATGGTAGAAGTCAAGGAAATAATTTGTTTGTTTTAAAGTAATATTGCAGGGATAGGCCCTTTGGTTTGACTGTTAGAGGATGTGTGGAGCCTGGAAAGGAGTGGGTTCAGTAAAACTATAAAGACATAAAACAAATGAAGAGGTTTGGAAAGTAAATGGAGGGTAAGGACATGAAGAGAGTAAGTGGAAAATATTCTTTTTAAAAGCTTGTCAAAAAAGATTTTGACAAACACAATAATAGCTGAACTGTACTGGATAATATAACACACAATAGCAAGCAAACTTTCCAAACAAAAATTTCTAACATTTGGCAACAGCAAAATCCTTTCTGTAAATGATTGATGGACATTTGATAGGTATATTCTTTGTACCAGATCCTCCTTCTCTTTCTCCTCCACCGTAGACACACACATACACACCATTTTAAAACTGATTTTCTCAAGAGAGTGGTAATAGTACATGTAGAGTTGAAAAGAGAATCATAAAAATATTTCTGAAAGTTTTTGTGTGCATCATATGAAAGAAGAAGTGAACTCATATTGACCATTTATCGTCTGATCTAGGCAGTAATGATGTTATTCTAGGAATGGAAAATAACTTCTCTAGGAAAATGTTCTCCACATCAGTGATGTTGAATCCAGGAAAACTAATTATAATTTGATTCACATGCAATTGAGCCAGTAAAGTTTCTAAGTACATAATCATCTGCATATTTAGGAAAAAAACTTAACCTCTTTTATCCTACTCTTACTTGTATTTTAGGTTATTGCATTAGCCAATCTTCAATAATTATTTTAAATAATAGTGAAAATAAAAATCAGGCATTCATTATTATTTTAAAAAGCTTATCTTTATAAAGTTAATAATAAATTCTGGGAATAAATTCAATATATCACTTCCCAAAGTGAGGTATCCACAATAAATGGGAAGAGAAATATCTGATTTTCTGTCGTCCATATGTGTGCCAATTACTTGACTTTTGTAGGCATTTAAGACTGAAAATCTTGGAAAGTTGCAATTTCCCATTAAAAAAGATTATTTCCTCTCTGTACCTATCCATAGATGTTTTTTCTTGGATTAATTCTCAGGCTATTATTTTCTATGGCTAATGTCTCCTACCCATTTCTGACCTTCTAGTCTTACTATTTTCTTGGAGTTTGAGAGTATAAATAGACAGCTACTGAGAAGTAGAAAGGTTGGACCAGTTTTCTGACTTAAAGCCACTGCAGTTTCAAAATATAGCTCAGGCAGTTAAGACGAGATGAAAGATTTCTTTTCACCATCTCTAAGGCTAATCAGGTTTATTGTTTCCTGTTGTTCATTATGGATGGGTATATAGTTCCCAACACAATGGAATATAGCAATGAGTAAGTGAGTGAGTGAGTGAATAAAGTTGTCATTCTGTCTTAAACCACAACCACTCCAAATCTCTCCCTAGCTCTACACGTTCATTTATTTATTATTGTTTTCTGTTTGCCATATATATCTACTCCTATGGTAGACATGAGACACATGTGGCCATTTAAATTAAATTTTAATTAAATAAAATTAAATAACATTTAAAGTTTTGTTCCTTAGTACACTGGTCATATTTTATCCATATGTGGCTATGTTACTATACTGGATAGAAGAGCCGAACATTTCCATTATCACAGAAAGTTCTGTAAAATAGTATTTGTCTATATCCTCCCAATAGAAGTTAAGTTCCATGAAGACTGGGGTTTTGTTTGCTCAGAAAGATAAAGCCATAGCACAGAATAGCCCTTGACATAGTATATGTTCTTAATAAATCCTGGTTAACTAAATAAATTCTTACTCTTAGTTCACAGTCATTTAAAGTAGACATAGCCTCTGCTATCATAATGAAGCTTATTATAGCCTAACAAAGAGAGAAACTATGCAAAAAATCAAATAAATATACAATTGCAGACATGATATATGCTATCAGAGTATACAATAAAGGAACTTCTCCTGGAAACATTTTCTTCACTTCTTCTCCAGGACATCGTAATCACTTTATTTTACTCCAACCTTACTGGTTACTTCTTCCCTAAATCCTTCACTCCTAACTCCTAACCTAATAATATCAGAATGCCACAAATTTCAGTTTTTGGTGTTCTGTATTTATACTTCTTTGATGATTTATTTCATGTAGTCAGGGACTTCTAAATTTCTATTTGCAGTCTAGAACTTTCTTCCAAAATATAGACTTCTATATACAGCTGTCTACTTGGCTGTCTAGTAGAGTTTTTAAACTTATCACGTCTCAAACAAAACTAATTTTCCTCTCCAAAATCATGGCATTTACAGCCTTCCCTATTGTATTTTATTTATTCTAACTCTTAGGTCACAAATATTGGTTTTATTCACAGCTTCTCTCTTTTCAACAGTAAATCTATTCTCAAAGATAGGTACAATCCAAAGACTTCTTACCTCCTCTGTTGTTATGACTCTTAAAGCTACCATCATCTGTCTCTGGGAATACTGCTTGCACTCATTCACCCCTACAGTCTCTTTTTTTAAAAGAAAATAACAGATTTATTCAGATATAATTTATGTAATATAAAATACACCCTTCTAAAGTGTACAATTTAGTGCTTTTTGGTATCATCACAAAGTTATACCACATTACTCTCTAAACTTGAAACATTTTTATCACCACAAAGAAATCCCACATCCATTTGCAGTCTTTCCCAATTCTCCCTTCTCACAAGCTCTGGCAACTGCTAATTCAGTTTCTGTTTCTATGGATTTGCTTATTTTGAAAATTTTATTATAAATTAAATCCCTTCTATTCTATTCTATTCCAAATTTATAAAATTTTTGTCATGAATGAGTGTTGGATTTTGTCAAATTATTGTTTTTCACCTATGCAGATGATCATGAAGCATTTGCCCTTTTTCCGTTGATATTGGATATTACAGCAATTTATTTTCATGTGTTAAAGCAACTTTGCATTCCTGGCATAAATATAACTTGGTTTAGTGTATAATTTTTTACATGTTGCTGAATTTAATTTACTAGTATTTTGTAGATACATCTTTCAATTTACCTTTTGATTTTGTTGAGCTTCCTGGAGGCACAGAATAATGTTTCTCACCAATTGGGGAACTTCCTAACCATTATTTCTTTAAATAATCTTTCTGTCCTTTCTTTCCTTTCCTTCTAGAAATTCTATTATGCAAATGTTGGTATGCTTTATGTGTTCTCTAGGTCTTTAAGGCTGTATTCGTTTCTTCTTCTTTTTTTTCTTATGTTCCTTAGAATGAATAATCTCAATTAACCTTTTTCAGATTTATTGATTCTTCTGACTGTACCAATTTGTTACTGAATCCCTCTAGTAAAGGTTTTATTTCTGTTGGTTTTTGTATCCTGGGTTTCTATGAGATCCTTTAAAAAATATATGATGTCCATCTCTTTGTCATTATTCTCTTTCGGAGAGATATTGTTTTTATACTTTCCTTTTATTATTTAGACATTGTTTCCTTTAGTTCATTGAAAAGATAATTTAAACTTGTTGACTAGTAATTCTGATATCTAAGTTTCCTAAAGGACAACTTATATTGATTCCTGTTTTTTCTGTGTATGGAACATATTTTCCTGTTTCTTTTCATGGGTCATAGTTTTTTGTTGAAAACTTAAAACTTTAAATACTATATGATAACTCTAAAGATAAAGATAAGACATCCTTCCACTCTTCAAGGTGTGTGTGCATGTACGTGTGCGTGTGCATGTACGTGTGCATGTGCATGTGTGTGTATGTTGCTGTTTGTTGCTGTTGCTATTTTTTGTTTAGTGACTTTATAGGACTATTTCTGTAAAGCCTGTATTCTTTGTCTTTTGCAGCCATTGAAGTCTCTGCTAATAATAGCAGTGATTTTCTTAAATGCTTTGAACCAATAAGTTTCCCAGCCTTTGCACAAAGGTTCTGTGAGGTGAAAGGATTAGGGGGAAGTAACATCTTCAACACTGCAGCACAAAGTTCATAACTCTGCCTAAGCCTTCACTTCCTGCTTTTGCAAAATCTCAAGGCCATCCAATTTGGAAGATTAAGGCCATTTTAAGTCATTTTCAGGCAATTCTGCAAGGCTTTCTAGATTCCCAGGAATAGGTTTGAGGTTTTAAAAGCCCCCTATTGTCATCTCAGTCCTCAGTTTTTTCTTTAGATTTTGCCCAGCTTTTTGTTAATCCCAGCTTATATCTCTGTTAAAATTACTGTGACATTAAACAATACCTGCTAACTGTTTTCATCAAATGCCCTGGAAATAGAGCTGTCCACAAGAGCAAGCTAAGTCAAGTCAAATAAAGATGAGCCCTGAGAGTGGACAGACAGGTCAAATGGTGACAGTTTGCTGGTGATGGGACTTTTGGGGAAGATCCAACCCGATTCTGTCAAATCCAGTGGCTGCCAGACTGCCACTTTTCACAATTAACAGAGTTGCAAGACTTGATTTTTAAGTTGTGCATGGAGAATGCAGAAAAGAAGATGAAACAATGAAAGTTAAAATGACACAAAGCTCAATGCGTTTAACAAGCTTAGGACATTTTTCTTGTAAATGCTCCTCAAATTGTTGCATGGCTTTGGTTAATTTCAAGAGTACTGAGAAGGTTGATTATATAACTTCTGCCACTGCTCTTGTTGCGTTTATGCAGGAGCAGATTTTTGGAGGTCCTTACTTTTCCATTCCATAAGTATTTTTCCACAGTCTCTTAAATCAGAAATCAGATTGTGCCACTTCTCTTCACAAAACCCCAGAATGTCTCTATATTTCACTCCAAGTATTAAAAGCTGTGGCCTTATATTCATGACCCACACAACACTTCATAACCATAGCCTGTTACTTTGTTTCTTCTCTGTTATTGCCCTCACTAACTGCTGCCTCGCTGACCTCTTGACTGTTCATTAAACATGCCTGATATTTCACAGACATTTACTTCTGCCTACGAGGCCCTTGTCACAGAAGCATAGCTTACTCTCTCACCTTACTGTTTTATTTTATTTTTAGAGAAAAGGTCTTACTCTGGTGCGTAGGCTGGAGTGAAGTCATATGATCACAACATCAGAGCTCACTGCAGTCTCCAACTCCTGGGCTTAAGTGAGCCTCCCATCTCAACCTCCTGGTTAGCTGGTACTACAGGTGCACAGCACCACACCTAGCTAATTTTTATTTATTTATTTTATTTTAGAAACAGGGACTGGCTTTGTTGCCCAAGCTGGCCTTGAACTCCTGGCTTCAAGTAATCCTCCCACCTTGGCCTCCAAAAGTGCTGAGATTACAGGTATAAGCCACAGAGCCCTGCCTGTTTATTCATGTTTAACAAATATTTATATAGGGTTAACTACATGCCTGACACTTTCTAAGCTTTTTAAAAATAGTATCTTACTTAAGACTTTGTTGAAAGATCACTGTCTGCCGATAAGCCTGAAATGGACATTGTAATTCAAATTTCACCTTCCCTCCATCCCCAATACTTTAGATCTCCCTTACCTTGCCCTGTTTTTCCCCACTTTTTCCACAATAACATTAATTTTCAACATTCCCTATAAGTTTCTTACATATTGCATACATATTTTAAAATAAAAACTCTAAGAAAACAAAGATAGATTTTTCTACTGATATTTCCCAAGAACAAATAATTTCTGGAACGTAGTAGGCTCTGAATAAATATTTGTTGAGGGAACCAACCATTTAGCCTGACTCAATTTGGGGTAGAGGAAGGGTAGGATTCCTTAAACAAATTATATTCCAGTGATATAAAGAGGTGCATTATAAAGATCTTTTAAAAGTCTATAAGTTTGAGTGAGACACATAGGAGAATATTAGGCCTAACCAGCATAGGGGAAACTGCAGATTCAAAGATATTGATATAAAATATAGTTGGATCTCACGAGGAAATGAAAAAAAGTACAGAAAGAGAACAGAGAGGGAGTAGAAGAATAATACAAGGTGGATCTGAAGAAACAGGCACAGCTAACATGCACGCTTTGTAATTGTGTGAACTTGGACAATGAGTTTGATCTGTATAATATGTATAACTCAACACAGATAATAGCTATACCTACCTTATGGTCTTGTTATAAAGATTAAATGAGTTACTTTATAAAATCACTTATAGCTGACACATACAAAGTAATATAAAAGATTTTGCCATCTATGTATATCTGTATCTAATTGGGGAGTTCCAGGCTGTGAATGCATACTCCAGAGGCCATGATTCCACTGAATAATAACTGGGCAATTTAGTTAACCTCTATGCCCCTAAATTTCTTTATCTCTAAAGCGAGAAAAGTAAAAGAAGCCACCTCACTGGGTTCCTGTGAGGATTAAGGCTTGACAGGAGTACAGAACAATGCCAGATAATAATGTTCCATGATGCTAGCTATTACTAGTGTTGCTATTATAATTGGAGTCCAAAAAGTAGATGAATATACCTAATATTGGAATACACACCAAGAAATAAAAAAGGATGCAGTACCAACATTTAAACAATTTATAAATGAAAGTAAGCCAGGAAATTAGGCTAGAAAATAGCATACAGAGAGATAGTGACTAAAAGTAGAGGAGAATACAGTATCTCAAAGACTAGAGATGAGTGCTACAAAGGCAATTCACATTCCTAGGAAGGAAAGAGTGATGTACAGTTGATGCTGCTGAGAGATCCAGTACTCTGAGGCCTGGAATATTTGCTTGATTTAGAGATCTTGAAGTCACTAGCAGAGTAAGGAGTGTGCAGAAGCCAGCTTGGTGTGAGAGATATTAGAGAAGAGGAAAAGACTAAAGAGATGTTCAACAAGCCGTGAGAAATTTGACTGTGAAGGGTAGGAGAACTCTAGCAAAAGGGCAAGGTGGAGGAAAAGAGACATCTTTTTGTTTTGCTTGTTTAAGGCAGAAGATAGTTGAACATATGGCAAGGCAGATGGGAAAGACTGAGGTTGAAAGGGAGAAGCTGAATATACAGGAGAGAGAAAAGATCAATGACAGAGGAAAATTTTCTAGCACGCAGCCAGGACATTAACTAAAGGGGATTGGCAACTAATACACGGAAGGAGGAGGGAAGAGAGAACATCCTTGATTATATCAGGAATGAGTAAGGAGCGTATTTAAACAAATGGAAATAGATTTTTAAATCTAGTGGTAAGAAAGTTGAGGATGTTCCTGGAGATAAATTTCTAGTTAGCTGCCAAATATATGTATACATTCTTATTATAATAAATAATGATTCCAGGTCAAAAGTTTTATAGTTTAGGTAATCCTATTAATAAAATGTAAAATATTGTATATCCATGTGATATGGGTTGGCTCTGTGTCCCCACCCAAATTTCATCTTGAATTGTAATTCCCAAGTGTCAAGGGTGGGACCTAGTGGGAAGTGATTTTAGCATAGGAGCAGTTTCCCCTATGCTGTTCTCATGATAGTGAGTGAGTTCTCACGAGATCCAATGGTTTTATAAGGGGCTCCTCCCCCTTCGCTTGTTCACACTCTCTCACCTGCTACCATGTAAGATGTGCCTCTTCCCCTTCCACTATGATTGTAAGTTTCCTGAGGCCTCCCCAGCCCTGTGGGACTGTGAGTCAATTAAACCTCTTTTCTTTATAAATTACCCAGTCTTGGGTATGTCTTTATAGCAGTGTGAAAATGGACTAATACACCACGTAAGACCAATTTAGTATCTAGTGTCAGCTCGTTGTCCATATTCCCTTGACAATCACAATTCCTAAACATACAATGGTGTTCTACTGCAGCTGTGATGCTCTGCCTGAGGGCTTTCTCTGGTGGTGAGGGTAGACTGGAAGTGTACAGAGTTTATGTTCCTGAGAGCAACTAGCAATTAGTGACTAATGGGAGATGGAAGAAATATAACTCAGCTTTCTCTCCCCATAAGTAGAGACAACTCTAAGGCATGTTCCACGTCACTCCCCAAGAGTCCACAGTGGTACTAAACCACAGTTGTCCTGAACAGTAAGCTGCTCATTAGGATACCTTGCATTGACGTTCTTTCCTAACTGGCTCACTTTGCCACTCCCTCTTCTAGTCCCTCCTGATACCATTTCCCAAATAAATCCATGTTTTAGAGTCTGCTTCTGGGGAAAATGAGAGGCAACTACAAACATCCTTCGCTCACCCTAAGAAGGAAAAATGACAATAGTTACAGACACAAGAGAAATATCAATTATATTCACTGGTGCTAACCATCCAAGCAATAAGTTATACTGTCTTCATCCCTGTAATTTAGATTTTAACAGTGATATCAGTAAAGACATGAATGTACAATGCTGAGAGTAAATCAGGCTGTAGATGACATCCCTTGAAGATCACGATGCTAATAATTTTGCTCATCTTGTATCATAACTAGAATGTCACGCACACATTTTAAGATGAGTTAGTCATTGCTGTGCTTTGCCTTACACTCTCAGCAACAACAAAGACATTTTGCTTTCTGGGATGATTCCCATAACACCTACATGTGCCATTTGTCATCCATCAATTGAATTAAAGTCAACAAATACTTAAGTGACTTATGTGTATATGGTACTTAGTGTTCTCTAGTAAAAGTTAAAAACATTAAATTAGATAATAAAATTGTCTCCATTCTACCACTAAGGAACGCTTGCCTCTTACCTAGTATCCTACTCCCAGTGGGCAGTCAACATACATTTGATAAAAGGATGACTCAAACAATACAGTACTGTATTTGGACGGTCAACAAAGGGTCCATAAAGGTGGGAAGAGTTAAGAATAATAAAAAAAACTCGGCAAGTATTTTGTTTAGGTGCAATCATTTTTTAGTATAGTTCTAAGTTTTGTCTTTGATATATTGTAATGATTTGGAAAAGTGAAATATAAACATATGTTTAATATATTACATATCCTCTTAGTGTAAGATTCCCGATGCTTTTAAAACATGTTGCATATTTATGAATTATATTTATTATTTTTATTTATTATACTTAAATATTTTATTTATTATATTTATTATGGTAGTTTTCTTTGTTTACATTTATTTTTCCAAATTAATTATGTTACATTTATTTTTTAAAGTATAGACGATTTGGGAATCCTGAACAAGAACGCCTGTATGTGCACAATCAACACTTCTATTCAACAGTACTGGAAGTCCTAACCAGAGCAATTAAGCCAGAAAGAAAAATAAAAGGCATCCAAGTGGGAAAAAAAGAAGTGAAAATTTATCTGTTCACTGACAATATATAGAATGCCATAAATAATCCATCAAAAAACTGTCAGAGCTGATAAATTAATTAAAGCTGCAAACTACAAAGTTAACCTACAAAATCAGTTGCATTTCTATATACTAACAGTGAACAATCTGAGTCCTATTTACAATAGCATAAAAATACTTAGGAGTAAATTTAACCAAGGAGCTAAAAGATCAATGAGAACTATAAAATATTGTTGAAATCAATTGAAAATGACACATATAAATGAAAAGATACCTTATGTTCATGAATTAGAAGATTTAATATTGTCAAAATATCCATGCCATCAAAAGTGATTACAGATTCAATGCAATTCCTATCAAATTTCTAATGTTGTTCTTCACAGAAATAGGAAAAACAATCTTAAAACTTGTATAAAATGACAAAATATCTTGAATAGCCAAAGCAATTTTAAGCAAAAGAAAGAAAACTGGAGACACCACACTACCTGACTTCAAAATACATTATAAAGTTATAGTAATCAAAACAGCATAGTACTGGCATAAAACTACATATATCAACCAATGGAATAGGATAGAAAGCACAGAAATAAACCCACGTATCCAAGGTCAATTGATATTGAACAAAGGTTTGAAGAACACATTTTGGGGAAAGGACAGACTCCTCCATAAATGATGTTGGAAAAACTGTCTATCCACATGCAGAAGAATGAAATTGGACCCTTATCTTATCCCTGATACAAGAATCCACCCACAATTGATTAAAGACTTAAATATAAGACTCTAAACTATCAAACTACCAGATTAAAACATAAGGGAAAGCTGTACAGTATTGGTCTGGGCTATGATTTGTTGGATATGACCCAAGAAGCAAAGTAAACAAAAGCGAAAAATAAACAAATAGAATTGTATCAAACTAAAAAACTTTTGCACTGCAAAGGAAACAATTAGCAGATGGAAGAGAAAAAAACACAGACTGGGAGAAAATATTTACAAATCATAAGTCAGGTAAGAAGCTCATATCTACACTATAAAAGAAACTCAAACTACCCAATAACAGGAAAACAAATAATTCTGTTTAAAAGGTTCTAATTAAACTAAAGAGCTTCTGCATAGCAAAAGAAACTACCATGAGAGTGAACAGGCAACCTACAGAATGGGAGAAAATTTTCACAACCTACCCATCTGACAAAGGGCTAATATCCAGAATCTACAATGAACTCAAACAAATTTACAAGAAAAAAACAAACAACCCCATCAAAAAATGGGCGAAGGATATCAACGGACACTTCTCAAAAGAAGACATTTATGCAGCCAAAAGTCACATGAAAAAATGCTCATCATCACTGGCCATCAGAGAAATGCAAATCAAAACCACTATGAGATACCATCTCACACCAGTTAGAATGGCAATCATTAAAAAGTCAGGAAACAACAGGTGCTGGAGAGGATGTGGAGAAATAGGAACACTTTTACACTGTTGGTGGGACTGTAAACTAGTTCAACCATTGTGGAAGTCAGTGTGGCAATTCCTCAGGGATCTAGAACTAGAAATACCATTTGACCCAGCCATCCCATTACTGGGTATATACCCAAAGGACTATAAACCATGCTGCTATAAAGACACATGCACACATATGTTTATTGCGGCACTATTCACAATAGCAAAGACTTGGAACCAAGCCAAATGTCCAACAACGATAGGCTGGATTAAGAAAATGTGGCACATATACACCATGGAATACTATGCAGCCATAAAAAATGATGAGTTCATGTCCTTTGTAGGGACATGGATGAAACTGGAAACCATCATTCTCAGCAAACTATCGCAAGGACAAAAAACCAAACACCGCATATTCTCACTCATAGGTGGGAATTGAACAATGAGAACACATGGACACAGGAAGGGGAACATCACACTCTGGGGACTGTTGTGGGGTGGGGGTAGGGGGGAGGGATAGCATTAGGAGATATACCTAATGCTAAATGACGAGTTAATTGGTGCGGCACACCAACATGGCACATGTATACATATGTAACAAACCTGCACATTGTGCACATGTACCCTAAAACTTAAAGTATAATAATAATAAAATTAAATTTAAAAAGGGGGTTGCAAAAGACCCAAATAGATACTTTTCAAAAGAAGTATACAAATGGTTAACAGATATATTTGAAAAATGCTGTACATAATTAATCATCAGGGAAATTCACATTAAATCCATAATGAGATATCACCTCACACCTGTTTAAATGCCTATCATCAAAAACATAAAAGATAACAAGAAATGATGAAGATGTAGAGAAAAAGGAACCCTTGTACACTATTTATAGGAATGTAAATTAGTACAGTCACTAAGGAAGACAGTATGGGGGTTCCTCAAAAAACTAAAAATAGAATTATCATATGATCCAGCAATTGCACTTTTAAGTATACCCAAAGGAATTGAAATCAGTATGTTGAAGAGATATTTGCACTCCCATGTTTATTGCAGCACTATTCATAATAGCCAACATAAGGAAACAACGTAAATGTGTATCAATGCAGAAATAAATTTTTTAAATGTGGCATATCTACACAACAGAATTCTACTCAACCTTTAAAAAGAACAACACTGTCATTTGCAAAAAAACATGGATGAATCTACAAGACATTATGCTAAGTAAAATAAGCCAGCTACAGAAAAACGAATACTGCATGATCTCACAAGTGGAATCTAAAAAAGTCTACATCATAGAATAAAAGAGTAGAATGGTGGTTACCAGAGGCTGAGGATGGGGAGAAGAGGCAGGAAATGGAGACATGATGGTTAAAGGATACAGAGTTTCAGTTAGACAGGAGGAATAAGTTCTGATGATCTATTGGAGAGCAAGGACACTATAATTAATAATTATGTATTTTATACTTCAACATTACTAAGAGTGGATTTTAAATATTCTTGCCCCAAAGAAATGATAAGTATGTGAGGTGGTGGATATGTTAATTATCCTTATTAGCTCATTCCACAATGTATACATGTATCAAAACATCACATTGTAAGGGATAAATATGTACAGTTATTATTTTCCAATTAATTTTTCTTAAAGAATGCCTGTACACTTGTAGACAGGATACAAAAAGTTCGTGAAGTAGAAACTAAAGACATCTCATCATGATAGTCTTTTTGTATTTTTAATTACAAATAAATATAACATAGGAATGAATGCAAGGTCTATATATCACCAACACATTTGGGGACTGTTCTGGCTCTTAAACCATCACCTAGGTAGAAGATTTGGAGTGCCTTCTCCTTTGAAATGTCTTTCTTCAATATCTAGTGATTCATAGCTTACTCAAGAAAGGGAGTTGAAGACCTCTCTCATCAAAGCACCAGTGAAAAAAGTCAACTAGGAAAGGGAAGCAGAGACTGAATGCACACTGATTTGCATCTATTTAGTGGGATCATTTGGTTCAATTAACAAATATCTACCAAGAGCTTACTAAGTACAACTTGGAGACATCCCCAGCCTGTCAGACAAGGGAGAGAATATTTCCAAGGGGAAGCTATGTGTGGTTCTTTTAGCTATTTACATTTCTCAAGGCAACCTTTCATCAAGCAATTGCTGCATGCTCAGTCTGGACCTCTGACAAGGGAAAGAAAGAGTAAAGATGTTCTCAAAGATACAACTTCTATTATAAACTGCCTTCTCCTGGTAAGAATAGAATCCCACTTTATCTTAAGCTGTTAAAGATGGAAATCAGAGCACATGGAGTATGCTAGAACATTACAAGTCCACACTTCAGTCAGAGCACTGGATAATATAGAGCTAGTATTCCTGGGTTAGTTAGTAATTTGCAGTTTATTAGTCACCATTCTGAAATCTCATGCTGTTCTCTAAAGTACTGATAGAAACCAGCTTAACAGCTGAGTTAGGAGAATGTAAAAATAAAAACTTTGCTGTTACAAATTTACATGTTGTTTCTAATATCCGTATTAATGAGAAAGAACTTTAAAAGCCAATATGTAGTGGGGCATATTTTATCTTTGTAAGATGTTATTTATAAATCAACATAAAGTGAAAACTCTTAATGTATTAAGAAATACAATTCATGTATATTACTAATAGTAAGGGACTAAACATTTTTGCCATATTTTTATTACAAAAAGCTTCATAAGATAAAGCATGCTAATTTTTTTATATTTCTATCACTCCCACACAATACTGCTGTTGACAACAATATTTCTGCTTACTTGGCAAAATAATTTTCTGTTATTTCTTTACTTTTTGTAGAAGGAAAGCATTTCAGTGTAATAAAAAATAACATTGAAAGTACAACCCCAATAATTTCAAATGTGTATTAATGCCGTGCCTTTCAAACATTTACATTTCTGCCTCCTTTATTTTCAGTCTTGGTAAACGGCACCATAATTGAGGCAACTGTCAAACTTTTAGACTCAGTCTGAGCTCCTGACTCAAATTCCACATCTTAATTTTTGGCCAGGTTACATTTTCTATATCTTTCTTGAATTTTCCTTTCCTCCCCATCTGTTCTGGCAGTGACCTCTGGAGTGACTTCTTAAGGGTTTTCCTGCCTCTAGTCCTGCCAATTCCTTCTACCTTTCATTATATTGTCCCAAGTGTTCCTTCCTAATTAGAAATCTCATGGTGTCACTTTTCTGATCAAAATTTTTCTCAATGGCTCTTCTTTGCCTAAGGTTCAAATACCTTAGCATGGAACATAAAACTTCTCATGATGTGTCTTTGTTCATGTTCACTTCCTAATCCAATGATATTCTGTATTGTGTGCCTTAGACACACTCAATTCCTTATTATTCTCCTTCATACCTTTGTTTCTTTGTACATAAAATACAAGTACATACAAAGTACATACAAGTAAAAACAAAGTACATAAAATATGTTTTTTTGTTCTTTCTTGTACATAAAATATCCTCTCATTTAACCTTTGTTCTTAAAAAATCAGCTCAAATCATCCTTCCTCTGTGAAGTTATCCTTGCCATCCCTCAGATATTTAATTAGTCTTTCTATTGGTTTCTGGGATTTGTGTTGTTTCTTCAAATAAAATAATTCACATTGTAACATTCAATACATGAGAAGTTATTAAATGGCATGTAGTCCCCCTTTCTATTCACCACCCAATAACTCCTAGTACTTTGTTCTATATGGTGCTAGATAGATAGATAGATAGACAGATAGATAGATAGCATCATAGATAATCAGAGAATAATACAAAGCAACCCTAGAGAAAACCACTTTATCTTTCACTGTTTTCTATCATCTACAGCCATACCTGGTTTTATTGTGCTTCACAGAGAGTGTGATTATAACAAATTAGAGGTCTGTGGCAACCCTGTGTCCCGCAAGTCTACTGGCACCATTTTTTCCAATAGTATGTGCTCACTTCATGTCTCTGGGCCACATTTCGGTCATTCTCATATTACTTCAAATATTTTTTATCAATATTATATCTGTCATGGTAATCTGTAATCAGTGATCTTTGATATTACCATTGTAATTGTTTTTGAGTGCCACAAGCCACACCCATATAAGACGACAAACTTAATTCATGAATGTTGTGTGTGTTCTGACTGCTCCACAGTCAGGAATAGCTGGTTAGCTATTTTTTGGTCTCTCTCTCTCTCTTCAGAACTCCCCATTCTCTGAGACAAAAATCATATTCTTATATTAAAAATTGGGCCAGTTAATAACCCTACAATAGACTCTAAGTGTTCAAGAGAAAAGAAAAGTCACACATCTCACTTTAAATCAAAAGCCGGAAATGCTTGAGCTTAGTGAGAAAGTCGTATCAAAAGCCAAGAGAGATTGAGAGCTGGGCCTCTTGTACTAGTTAGCCAAGTTGTGACTGCAAATGAAATATTCTTGAAGGAAATTAAAAATGCTACTCCAGTGAACCCACAAATAACAAGAAAGCAAAACAGCCTTATTGCTGATATGGAGAATGTTTTAGTGATCTGAATAGTTCAAAGCAGCCACAACATTCCCTTAATCCAAAGGCTAATCCAGAGCAAGGCCCTAACGCTCTTTAATTCTATGGAGGCTGAGAAAGATGAAACTGCAGAAAAAAAAAAAAAAAAAAAAAAAAAAAAACAAGCTAGCAGGGGTTGGTTTATGAAGTTTAAGCAAAGAAACAACCTTCATAAAGGAGAAGTACAAGGTGAAGCAGCAAGTGCTAACGTAGAAGCTGCAGCAAGTTATCCAAAAGATCTAGCTAAGATCACTGATGAAGGTAGCTACACCAAACAACAGATTTTAAATGTACACAAAACTGTCTTAAATTGGTAGAAGATACCATCTAGGACTTTTACAGCTAGAGAGGAGAAGTCAATATCTGGCTTCAAAGAACAGACAGATTCTTGATAGGGGCTAATGCAGCTGGCGACTTTAAGTTAAAACCAATGCTCATTTACTATCTTAAAAATCTCAGGGCCCTTAAATCGACTCTTCCCATGCTCTATAAATGGAATAACAAAGCCTGAATGATAGCATATTTGTTTACAGAATGTTTTACTGAATATTTTAAGACCACTATTGTGACCTACTGTTCAAAAACAAAGATTCCTTTCAAAGCATTACTGCTCAGTGACTATGCATCTGGTCACCCAAGAGTGCTGATGAAGATGTACAAGCAGATTAATGTTGTTTTCATGCCTGCTTAACACAGCATGCATTCTGCAGCCCATGCATCAAAGAGTAATCCTGACTTTTAATTCTTATTATTTAAGTGACACATTTTGTAAGGCTATGCTGACATAGATAGTGATTCCTTGAAAGAATCTGGGAAAAGTACATTGAAAATCTTCTGGAAAAGATTCCCCATTTTAGATGCCATTCAGCACATTTATGATTAATGGGAGGAAGTCAAAATATCAACATTAACAGGTTTGAGAAAACCTGAGTCCAATCCTCAGAGGTGACTATGAGGGGTTCAAGACCTCAGTGGAGAAATAGCAAGAGAACAAGTGTTAAAAGTGAAGACTAAAGATGGGACAGGATTGTGGCAATCCCATGAGAAAAGCTTTAATGAAGAGTTTGTTCTGATAGATGAGCAAAGAAAGTGGTTTCTTGAGATGTAATATAGTCCTGGTGAAGATGCTGTAAACGTGGTTGAAATGGTGACAAATAATATATAATATTATGTAAACTTAGTTGACAAAACAGCAGCAAAATTTGAGAGGACTCATTCCAATCTTGACAGAAATTCTACTGTGGGTAAGATGTTATCAAACAGCCTCACCTGCTGCAGAGAAATTCTTTGTGAAAGGAAGAGTTCATCAATATGGCAAACTTCATCGTTTACTTTAAGAAGTTGCTGCTATAAACATACGTGTGCATGTGTCTTTATAGCAGCATGATTTATAATCCTTTGGGTCTATACCCAGTAATGGGATGGCTGGGCCAAATGGTATTTCTAGTTCTAGATCCCTAAGGAATCGCCACACTGACGGCACTATTTACAATAGCAAAGACTTGGAACCAAGCCAAATGTCCAACAACGATAGACTGGATTAAGAAAATGTGGCACATATACACCATGGAATACTATGCAGCCATAAAAAATGATGAGTTCATGTCCTTTGTAGGGACATGGATGAAACTGGAAACCATCATTCTCAGCAAACTATCCCAAGGACAAAAAACCAAACACCACATGTTCTCACTCATAGGTGGGAATTGAACAGTGAGAACACATGGACACAGGAAGGGGAACATCACACACCGGGGACAGTTGTGGGGTGGGGTGAGGGGGGAGGGATAGCATTAGGAGATATATCTAATGCTAAATGACGAGTTAATGGGTGCAGCACACCAACATGGCACATGTATACATATGTAACAAACCTGCACGTTGTGCACATGTACCCTAAAACTTAAAGTATAATAATAATAAAATTTAAAAAAAAGAAATTGCCACAGCTATCCCAATCTTCAGCAACCATCACCCTGATGATCCAGCAGCCAACAACATTTAGTCAAGACCCTCCACCTGCAGAAAGACTGTAATTTGCTGAAGGCTCAGATGATTGTTGGCATTTTTTAGCAATAAAGTATATTTAGTTAATGTACATTTTTGAGACATAATGCTGTTTCACACAATGGACCAGAGTGTAGTCTAAACATAATTCTGTATGCACTGGGAAGCAAAAATTTATGTGACTCGCTTTATTGAGATATTTGCTTTATTGCTGTAGTCTGGAACTGAACCTGGAATATCTCTAAGAAATGCCTGTAGTTACATTATCTTTGAAATATGGCTTTTATGTGGGGAATCTGTTTTTATCTCCTTCTTGTTGGATATCATATTATAATAAAGTATAAGGCTATACAAATCCTATCACACTTAAATATGAAATAAGTGAAATTTATACTTATGGATAATTAGTATAATTTACATGTAGGAAAATTGTTATGATGGTACATTGCTGAATTACATTAATCATATATGGGAAAAAATTTAAAGCAATGTTTTAGATTTAGATGCTAAAAAACATAGGTTTTAAGATCGGTTGCTTTTGTTTCAAGTAGAATTTGGTTTTCATTTTCAACAATCCAATATTTTTCATCTACAACATTCCAAAGTTAAATGCATTCAGAGCCTTGTTGGCAATAGTACAAACCCTTGCTATCTTTCCCTGGATCTCCTGGATCAGTCTCAAAAAGAAACTCAGTACTTATAACACAGAGCTTATTGATATTCTAATTTGGTGATAGTATCACTTTCTTCTTAAAAATAAATTTAGCTTAAAGTAGTATAAAAGCAAAAATGAAATCTACTAAAGTGATTAACTTTACCACATATTACTGGATGCAGTTTCTTGAATGTATGTATATTGGAAAATATTATGATTACTCTATACTTAACATGTAATTAAGAACTTTTAGAAACTTAAGTAGCAACCCTTAAGTACTTGTCATATCTCTTGAATTCCAAATGTGTGATAATAAAAGGAATTTACCACCTATTAAGCATTTACTGTATGCTGAACTAGATTAAATTTATACATATGATCAAAATTTATCTTCATGATCCCCTATGAACTGTAATTATATTCATTTTATCATCATCCAAATTCAACAGCTAAGATGAGACAGATCTGCATTGAAATATTTTACTCTGATATGAAATCCCATTCTCCTAATCACTACAGTAATAAAATGCTAGTCACAAACACAACCAGTAAAAGGATTTTTATTTAGCTTATACCAGTATCTTGAGTAGTCCCAGTATAGTCAAACCATGTATATGTACTACACAGTCTTCATGGGCCAGCCTCATGTTAAATGTTTGGGAGAAAATATAGAGATAATAATAAACTTTCAGTCCAGTTAAGAAGTCAATGCTAGTTATGAAAACATAGCAACATTTAAAATTTTCATCTCATTATATGTATGATATATATGTAGGTATATATTATCTTTGTTCTATATCATACATCACACATATATTTATATATATATATATACACATACATACATACCTGTATATAAATACACATGCGTCTATCTATATATGTCTCTGTCATATCTAGATCTTAATTTTGATGTTGAACTGCCTCAAACTTAAATTAAAATAATTATACCACTTTATCTTAAATCTGAAACTTCCAAAGAGAGCTACATGAAGACACTGAGAAATGGATAAATGAATGTTCTTTCTTACATCCTTTCTGATTTCATTCTTTTTCCTCCTTCCAAAAAAAGAATTAAAAAAATTGAGTGCCTATTATACTATTTAATATACTAAGATAAAAGACAAATAGAAAACATAGTATGTAGATAACATAGTCATGGAGGAAAAAGAAATAAGTAGACAGATTATGTCCATGAAGTGTGCATAAATCATAAAAATAATCAAAAGTGCAAAGGTGTGGTGTAGGAGGTAAGAGATAGGGGGAGGGGAGGCACATGATTCTGAACTCAAAGCTGGGGAGCCAGAGAAGCTTCCCAGAAAAAGGCTTTCCAGACCATCCTTATATCTATAATGCATATGTCTTTTTGTTAATTTTTCTTCTGCTTTAGGAGCCTTTCCTTTCTATCACTTCAACTCATTTTATTACATGGTCTCATTGTTGGAGGCTTAAAAAAAAGGAAGACGGGGGGCTATTAACCATAGTGAATATTAATACTTATGATAAGCTCCTTTGATGAAATTCTAGGAGATCTAGAGTTTATTTAGAAAGAAAATAGATGCAGCATAGGGTTTGGAGCTCAAAGTGAGTGCAGAAATTCATAGAAGAAATTTAACAAAGAAATTCACTAGACGGGAGAGAGATGAAAGGATGAAATAAAGATAACTATTAAATTAAGCTAATGATTGAATGTTCTAAAAGTCCTTCAAAATTGTTTTGGAGGCTACACCTAGATCTGATCATGAAATATTCTCTTTAATTTAATGCAAGTTCTTAAACTCAGCATTCTTTGCAATTTACAACACTTTTACTTTATTCTAAATCTGTCTCTGAATCCTAATTATGTCCATACCTTTTCCAGACAATAAAATATTCTTAGACAGTTCCTACCAAAAAAGTAGAGAGACAAGAAATATATTTTCTACAGACAAAATTTTTAAAAGATATATGAATGGATAATAACATTGAAGACATAGATAAGAAAATAATCTTCCAAGAAAAATGATTTCAGACCATGTCTGAAATGAAAAGCTGTATTTACTATTTATTAGTCTAAAACATATCTTTAATTTCTCAGCATGATCATATCTATAGAAAATATTTTAATGTAAATATTCAAGTTCCTTTATTCTTTCTTCATTTGCACTCAAATTTTATCCTTTCCTTTATCTGTTTTGATACACTATTAGGAACGGTTGATCGTTTTTTTCCTACCCTAAATTCAGTTGTCACCATATCTTCTTATAAAAGTATTCGTTATATAAACTTATAAGTTGATACATTTGGGGTTTTACCAAAAACTGGGTTTTTTTTTTTACCTGTCCACTCTTACTTGTTCTTGCCATTCCTGGTAGTCTTTTAAGCTGCTGTTTCAGCTCTCCAAGCAGTTTTCAAAGGCAGCTATGGTACAACCCCAGCTAACAGATCAAAGAATTCGCCCCATGTTTGCCTTCACTGAACTCAGAACGTGGGACGGTTAGACTTTTGCTGTAAAGGCAGAGAATCACTATAAATGAGGCTTTGCACTTATTGTAATGAAAACACATCCAGTTTGTACTCTCAGGGACAGTTACAACTAAATCAGGGTATTCCATGTATGCCCTGATACTCCTCACCCAAGCTCTCCTGTTTGGAATTGGCATGACATTTCTGAACTCTGTTTACAACTGTTGAGCCTCAACATTCTGCTTATATTTGTGAGTCACAGATTATGAAGAAAAAACAGAAATTGTAAGTACGCTACATAATTTATTTTTCCTCTGGTCCTCCCAGAAATAATAATGTCTGCTTCTTCTCTCAGTGTGAACGTTTTTATGTATCCCATCTGTAAATGTTCACAAGAATATAAATCCAATACAAAAATGAAATGCATCATTTCCTGAAAGCATTGTGGCAATTCTCTTCAGTTCCTAAGGATATATCAACACATAAAGAGAAGAACGGAGATCCACTTCTGCCCACATAAGAGAAATTTTAGACAGACCCTTTGGGGCTTATTTTGTCAGGTAATTGTATCCATTGTCCATTTCCATTCACTGTAGAGTACTTGTCTCTATATATCCAGAGAACAATCTAAGGCTCTTAAAAGGGGAGACTGCTTTCTGCAATCAAGAAGGATGTGGGCATCCATATTGACTTTGGAGAATGTCTATGGTAAAGTGCTTGGATCAGACAATGTAATGGGAGGTGAAAAGTCAGGACCAGAGTAAGTTTAACCCAGCTGTAAAGGAAAAGAAATTTCTCTCTGAAAGTCTTCACTGTCTTTTCATGCCTTACTGTTTTCTCTCAGCAGTAGAGTTGTCTCCATACACTTTAAAGTTTCAGCTATTGTTTACTCAGCACCAATTTTGTGCATATCATTTTTAATAAGTTCTATGGAGAATATAAAGAAGTACAAGTGTGTTCACTGTTCTCTTTTAAGTGTGGAAAACAAGAAGCCACAAATTACAAAATAACAATAATCATATTTAAGATAATCCTTCCTGATGCTTAAGCCAAAGCCTTGTAATTATCCTTGACTTTCCTCTTTCACACCCATATCCAATCCATCGGAAATCCTGCTGACTCCATCATCAAAATATATCCAGATTCCTATCACCTGTCAAGAATTCTACTGCTCCCACCCTGGTCCAAGCCACCACTGTCTCTCATCTAGGTAAAAGCAGTGCCCTCTTGACCAGTCTCCTTGCCCAGACAGTCCACTCTCACCACTGCAAACAGACTGGGTCTGATAAGATATAAGAAAATCAAATCGTGCCATGGCTCTGCCCAGAACTTTGCAATGATTTCTCATTTTACTCAGAAGTAAAAGCCAAAGCTCTTACAATGGCCAGCAAGGCCATAAGTACCTGAGCTGTCCTCTCTGTTACACATCTGACTTCATCTCCTGCTAATCTCACCCTCTGTGTCTTTGCCTCCTTTCTCTGGGCATACTCCTGTTTCACATCTTTTGAACTGAATGCACTCTTCCCTATTGTAGAATGCTATTTTTTTCAGTCATCCATATAGGTGACTCCTTCAAATTTCTATAAGCCCTCATCAAAATCTCAACATCTCAATGAGGCTAATATTAACAGCACCACATAAACTGAAAAAAAATTGTCCATCTTGCTTCCAATTCTCCCACTTCTTATTTCCCTGCTCTTATTTATTTTTATTTTCTCCATAGCATTCGATACTTCCTGACATACTACATATTTCACCTCTTCACTATGTTTGTTATTTATTTCCACTCCATTCACTAAGATGTAAATTCACAGGGGCAGGAATCTCATCTGTTCACTGATAAATTTCAATGGATCAGAACAATTGCTGGCACATACTTAACACTCAATAAATATGTATTAAATAAATTTATGGAGAAATAATAAAAAATAGTGTCCTTTAGTGACTGCATTCTACCTGCCAGTGCTTTGCTAAGTATTTTGCACACATTATTTTATTTTGTCTCATAAACCCTATGAGGTAAGGTATTACTCCTCCTCTTGGCAAATGCAGAAGCCAACATTTAGAAAAGTTTGTTACTTGCCCAAGGTTACACAGCAGGTAAGTGGCAGAGCCAATATTGAAACTCATATCCAGCTCTAAAGCTTGGATGTTAACTGCTGTGACATGTTGAAAGTAGCGACTTGTTTTACTACACAGTTCTGCATAATCATGAGTTTCTGTTGTGTGTAGGAAAGGATTTAAGCTTTCTGGACTGAGAAGCATAAAGTAATTATCAAAAAATATGTTATTCCAGAATCTAATCCTAATTTAGAAAATGTTTCAAAACAAGACACTGGCTCATAATATCTATAGCAAAAGGCAAGAAAAACACAGGGAACAAGGGTGAATTTTAATTGGTTATCCTTTTCATTCATCTCATCATAGTCTGATTCTCATTTTTCTCTTGGGGATGGCTTCTAAGTGTCTCTAATGATTGATCTCTGTTCTGGACCTCCAATTAACACAAAAACCAAACTATTGGTAAATTCATCATTTTAAAATGAGCCAGGTGGTTTTTAAAAAAACCTTTAAGCGGCTTGTTTGGAATCAGCTGACCCTCAGCTACTTACTCTCTTGGTTCCTCTTGATATCACACACAGTTTCAAGAATGCTAGCACTTAGTCCCAGCTTGATGAAGCAAGGAAATCCTTTAACTTCCCTCACTTGTGGTGCCAGCGTATCCGCTTGCCACTCTTTTTGTACACATTACATTATTTTAAGCTTGAATTTGTCATCCAGTTTTGCCCCATCTGTGTCATGGCTGGCTCCACCTGTGTCTTAGATTCTAAACTTCCATGAGAGAAGAAGAGATCTGGATATAATTATACATACTAAGTCACTTTATACAGACCTCATAGGCAGCCATGAACTGAGTAGACTCTTAATATGTGCATTCTGATAAAAATATCCTAGTCTACTCCCTTCCGAGGCACCCTCCACCCACGTCAACACTTCACTTTCTTTCTCATTTGCCTGGTGAGTCATATCAGTGCTAAAAATTTATATTAAATGCTTCAATCCCAATGTCTTATTTTATTTTTTGCCAGCATTTTCTTAACCTGAATAGTCCTTATAATTGTAATTGTTCACTTCTTGTGGTATAAACATAGAGGAATATATAAGCAGTCAACAGACTCTTTGCATTTCAATGCACTAAACAATATTTTTTAGAATTAAACATCCATCATGCTTTAAAAATACTCCAACAGATTGTGTTTCTAAATGGTGCCTTAAACAGCAGTTGTCCTTTCCTTTGCAAACTCAGTAAAGGGATAATATATCCTTTGGGGTCAGGCTATGCTCCATTTTTTCCCCCAGTAGACCCTTTAACTGCAAATAACTTTTCTTAAATGGATTCTCAAATTTCCTTTTAAATCAAAGTTATTATTAAGTCTAAGAAAACTAGAGAAGAATTGTTACAAGTGCCAAGCATTCACTTTAGCACTTCCTGCAGGGTAGCTCATTTCAATATGTAGCAATTCTGATTCTCCCTTTGCTAAAGATCCTGCCAAGCACAGGAACCCCCAAATAATCAGGGCTATGCTAAGCACAACATTATCAGAGCTGGAGGAAAATACATTACAATCTAATCCACTGTATGTTTTCCATCTTGCTTTCATTTATTTATAATTTTCTGTATTACCTTAAAATATCACTGGGTTGACTAAAATGGCAGTTCATTAGTAAGACTCTTTAAGGGTCTTTCTAACTACACACCTCATCAGGTTACATATTAGACCACTTGAAACAAAATGTAGTCAAAACACTCTTGTTTACATTTCTCAATCATTATTCTCATAATGGCAAATTTAGTACCTCTTCAAGAGGCATGTGGACTCATATCCATCTTCACAGAACTTGGTGAAATGTAGTATTTCTTAATGCACATAAGGTGCCAACACTATACCCCCTGTTAATCATTAAGGGACTGTGGCACTCAATGCCCCTGACCATGTTAATCTTCACTCCTTAAACTCTTAAAATAAATATCTTCAACCATTGCCCCATTGTGCTCCTCAGAAAACTTTAATAATGCTGGACATCTCGGAAAATCAAAATCAGCTTTCTTTTGCTCTGCTTTTAATCCCTTTTCCCAAGACCTTTAATTTTATCCTTTTGTCTAGCCTCCCTCTATGGATTTACCAAAGCCAATCTATTTGTCAATTTTCTGATTTTCTCTGATTCTCCCATTCAAGAATCTGTTTGCTGCAGTCTCTCCACACCCCTGGCCAGGAAGAAAACATACTTGCAATTATCTGGGGATATGGTAAACTCACTGAGAAAAAAAAAAAAAAAAAGCCACTGTTTTACAGCTTCCCACATGTATAGTATCTAACAGCTCATCTCTTTGATGTTTATCAAGCAATTACAGGGTGCATGGCAGCTGCATAAATAAGTATGCCTTTGAGAAACCTAGACTTCGCATATAAAAATCACTTCTGAGATTCACATGAAGCCTGGGTCTGCAGACATTATCGCAGGACAATCAGGAACTAATCTAATGGCCTCAAGATTAGTATATTCTATTTTCTGAGATGAGCAGAATGAACAAGACATAGCTGCTGTTCTGTGAAGGTTTGATCTACTGCTGGAATAACGCTTATTCCCCTCTTCTCACATTTTACTGGACATTTCCCTCCCTAGAGGGGACATTATTCACTACCCATAAATAACTATTCACTACCCATAAATACCTCTCCTGAGGGAGAAATAGTAACTTTTGTGACAAGAGGGATTGGGAAAAGAAACTGAACATGATCAGCTTTGCCACTTTCTCTGATTTAAGATCCCCTTGCCCAGAAGAGTTGTGTCCTGTTTTCTGGGTGTGTTTTTTTGTTTTGTTTTGTTTTTGTTGTTGTTGTTTGTTTGTTTTTTGCTTCCCATGATAAGCACACAAGTTTGGACACAGGCCTGTCATCTGGGCATAGGTCAGAAAGAGTATCCCTTTCTGACTGCACTACTGGGGCTCTACATACATAAAACAGTGATCAGGAATATGTCTGTCTATCTGCAGGCCCCAGAACTCCTAGGGTGAAATATTAAGGAGCCTGACTATGACCATACATCTAAGCCACATTCTCCCATCTAGCCTGTTAGTAATAAAACTGATAATCTGATCTCTGGAAGTCTGCTTTCTATGTCTAGTTTTTATTTGGCTTGGGGTTCAGGAGGAGAAAAAAGGGTCTTATTATAGGCCCCATAAGCCCTAAACAGTTACAGAGGAGCAATTAGGCATGCTTCTTATCTAGTATGTTGCATTTCATTTTATTAGATCTGTGTGGAGTGAAAAGACCTCAATTTGAATTTGAATTCTCTCACTTACTATGTGTATAACCTTGGCCAATTTATTTAACTTCTTAGTCCCTCAGTTTCCTCAATCATGTATTCAAATAATATTAAATGAGCACATACAATGTGCCAGGCACTGTTCTAGGGTCTGAAGATACACAGTAAACAAATAGACTAAAATGTCTGCCTTTGTGAAGCTTTTTTATTTTTTATTTTCTTTCTTTCTTTTTTTTTTTTTTTTTTTTTGACAGTCTTGCTCTGTTGCCAGGCTGGAGTGCAGTGGTGCAATCTCAGCTCACTGCAACCTCTGTCTCCTGGGTTCACATGATTCTCCTGCCTCAGCCTCCCGAGTAGCTGGGACTACAGGCACATTCCACCACACCCACCTAATTTTTGTATTTTTAGTAGAGACAGAGTTTCACCATGTTGGCAGGATGGTCTCAATCTCTTGACTTCGTGATCCACCCACCTCTGCCTCCTAAAGTGCTGGGATTACAGGTGTGAGCCACCGCACCCAGCTGTGAAGCTTTCATACAGTAAAATTGAAATAGTCCTAGGACATAACGTTAGTATGAGTATAAAACAAAATGTTAGTATGAGTATACTAGGCCTAGTATATGAGACACACTTACAGTGTTTCCTGGACATAGTAAGCACTCAACAGGTGATGAGGATGATGATGATAATGACAATGAAGATCTTTGCTTCATTGAGGGAAGGAGTGCCAGCTCTAACCAAACAACTTGTGTTATTAATGCAGTTTTTTTCTCTGTGATTATCTCTGAGCTTCACGATGTCCCATGATGCAATGATGATTCTTTACATAAAAATATTTTACATCTTCTGATTTCTAAATTCCACTCTCTAATGCTGAACTCAGCTCCTTAGAGGGTACTGTTATTTAACCTTCTATACTGTGTCAGTAGAAATTATTTTCTGACTTTGAAAGCAAAGGGCTTTCATTTTGTTTTGTTTTGCAATACTGATGTTCCATGTAGTATAACATATTGTTAATTGAATTCTGATGGGCAATATTGAAACATTATTTTATCTTCTCTTCTTAGAGATGGTAGGACTCTAAATAAATATATTTATGAAGTTAACAAGGATGTTGCCACACAGAATTTGCACCTCTTTAAGAATAATCATTATTTTAAGTGCATGCATTGGATGGTTAGAAATTCAGGGATCACATGTTTGCTGGGTTAGTTCTTGTATAGAAATGGTTGAACTACCACACTCTTGGCCTTAGATTGATACTTAGCCACTGTCTCTGATGCAATTAATCTAGGATTAGTCTCAGACTAAATATCTCTGAGCAGTCTTCTATCAGAGAGTCCTTTTATCTACATGTTATGCCAGTTATGATGATCTTTTGCACTAACTTGGCTACTTGGTAGAATTTGTCCATTTGGATACTTGACTAACCATCTGTGATCAAGCCATTCATCTCAGCCACATTAATGTTCTATACATAAGGAATGATGAATTACCTTCACAGGTAATGGATAACTTTCAAATACAGCTCATATCTTCATCCACTCATTCCACCATCATAAACACACACCTGTTATACCAAATATTGAGATCTGTAATTTTATTTTCATTTTCAGACATGACATCAAAACTTAGTTTAAATATAAGGTACATAAGGTCATAAAGATAGTAAGCAGCAGAAGTGTTAACCAAAAATATTCTTCTTGACCCAAAGTCTGACACTGGTCTGCCAAAGTTTACCAAAATTGCCCAAATATGTTGTAAAGTCTAATAAAAATCACATACTCCAAATTTAGGGAGATATTCTTAAACTAAATCATTATGGGACCTAACACTATCCAACACATTCTACTTTCATTGTAAAGTCTAATGAAAATCACTCACTCTAAATTTAAGGAAATATTATTAAACTATTTATATATATATATTATATATATATTATATATATATATATAATCTTTATAGCGCTTAAGATTCTCTGACACTTTAGAGCCCATTTTCATTATAATCATTATACTCAACTTTGTAGAACTCAAGAAAAGATACTATCAGCCCCTTCTAAAACTGTCAAGCATAAGACGATGGACAAGTACCATATCTTTCCTTACTCAGAAATGTGTAACTACAACAACATATCTACAATTGCCTGTACCAACTAATAATGGAAATATCTTTAGTGAGCTCTCCTTTGTTCAATACTCTATATGTTTTTCAAAAATAATTACCTTCAAGAGAGAAGGTAATTATTTCATAGTCATTTTTATTTTTATATTACAATGCAAAATAAATCAAAACTCTAAGAATTGTAACCGAGGCAGATGGATCATGAGGTCAGGAGATTGAGACCATCCTGGCTAACACGGTGAAACCCTGTCTCTACTAAAAATATAAAAACTTAGCCAGGCATGGAGGTGGGCGCCTGTAGTCCCAGCTACTCAGGAGGCTGAGGCAGGAGAATGGCGTGAACCCGGGAGGCAGAGCTTGCAGTGAGCCAAGATCACGCCACTGCACTCCAGCCTGGGTAATAGAGTGAGACTCCATCTCAAAAAAAAAAAAAAAAAAAAAAAGAATTTTAAAAGCAGTGATAAGTCCACTCACATTCCTAAAAGAGACAGGAGAGAAGAAGGAAACCAACTAGTAAAATGGGGATTACTCCTCCTGTGCTACTAGCTAGGGAGCAATGAAACTATATTAATTCCTCCTGGCTCTTTGAAAATGTGACTTATCCAGGAAATCAAATAATATTAAAGCCAGCATTTCTTAAAGCTTATTTAGCATTTTGATTGTGGTGATGGTATCACAGGTATACACATAAGACCAAATTGATAAAAATGTATACATTAAATATGTTTAATTTTTGTATATCAATTATGATATAGTTTGGCTGTTTCCTTACCAAAATCTCATCTTGAATTGTAACTCCCATAATTCCCAGTTTTCTTGGGAGGAACCCAGTGGGAAGTAATTGAATCATGAGGGTGGGTTTTTCCCATGCTGTTCTCATGATAGTGAATAAGTCTCAAGAGATCTGATGGTTTTAAAAACAGGAGTTTCCCTGCACAAGCTCTCTCCCTGCCTGCTGCCATCCATGTAAGATGTGACTTGCTCCTCATTGCCTTTCACCATGATTGTGAGGCTTTCCCAGCCATGGGGAATAGTAAGCCCATTAAACCTCTTTCTTTTGTAAATTGCTGAGTCTTGGGTATGTCTTTGTCAGCAGTGTGAAAATGGACTAATACAGTAAATTGGTACCAGTAGAGTGGGGTGCTCCTTAAAAGATACCCAAAAATGTGGAAAGGACTTTGGAACTGGGTAACAGGCAGAGGTTGGAAGAGTTTGAAGGGCTCGGAAGAAGACAACAAAATGTGGGAATGTGGCCGGGCGCGGTGGCTCACGCCTGTAATCCCAGCACTTTGGGAGGCCGAGGCGGGCGGATCACGAGGTCAGGAGATCGAGACCATCCTGGCTAACACGGTGAAACCCCGTCTCTACTAAAAATACAAAAAATTAGCCGGGCGTGGTAGCGGGCGCCTGTAGTCCCAGCTACTCGGGAGGCTGAGGCAGGAGAATGGCGTGAACCCGGGAGGCGGAGCTTGCAGTGAGCCGAGATCGCGCCACTGCACTCCAGCCTGGGCGACAGAGCGAGACTCCGTCTCAAAAAAAAAAAAAAAAAAAAAAAAAAAAAAAAAAAAAAAAAAAAATGTGGGAATGTTTGGAACTACCTAGAGACTTGTTGAATGGCTTTGACTAAAATGCTGATAATGATATGGACAATGAAATCCAGGCTGAGGTGGTCTCAGTTGAAGATGAGGAACTTGTTGAGAACTGGAGCAAAGATGACTCTTGTTATATTTTAGCAAAGAGACTGTTGGCATTTTGCCCCTATCCCAGAGATTTGTGGCACTCTGAACTTGAGAAGAATTATTTAGGGTATTTGGCAGAAGAAATTTCTAAGCAGCAAATTCAAGATGTGACTTGGGTGCTGTTAAAGGCATTCAGTTTTAAAATGAAAGCAGAGCATAAAAGTTTTTTAAAAATTGCAGCCTGACAATGCAATAGAAAAGAAAATCCCATTTTCTGAGGAGAAATTCAAGATACCTTTAGAAACTTGCATTAGTAATGAGGAGCCCAATGTTAATCACAGGACAATGGGGAAAATGTCTCCTGGGCATGTAAGAGACCTTTGTGGGAGCCCCTCTCATCACAGACCTGGAAGTTTTAGCAGGAAAAATGGGCCTGGCCGAGGGTCCCTCTGCTGTGTGCAGTATAGGGACTTGGTGCCCTGCATCCCAGCTGATCCGGCTGTGACTAAAAGAGGACAAGTTACAGCTCAGGCTATTGCTTCAGAGGGTGGAATCCCCAAGTCTTGGCAGCTTCCACATGGTGTTGAGTCTATGGTGCACAGAAGTCAAGAATTGAAGTTTGGGAACCTCCGCCTGGATTTCAAAGGATGTATGGAAATGCCTATATGTCCAGGCAGAAGTTTGCTGCAGGGGCAGGGCCCTCATGGAGAACCTCTGCTAGAACAATGAGGAAGGGAAATGTAGGGTTGGAGCCACCAAACAAAGTCACTACTGGGGCACTACCTAGTGGAGCTGTGCATCCTCCAGATCCCAGAATGGTAGATCCAGCAACAGCTTGCACCATGCAACTGAAAAAGCTGAAAACACTCAACACTAGCCTGTGAAAGCAGCCAGGAGGAGGGCTACACTCTACAAGGCCATGGGCCGAGCTGCCCAAGGCCATGGTAGCCCACCTCTTTCATCAGCATTACCTGGATGTGAGACATAGAGTCAAAGGAGATCATTTTGAAGCTTTAAGATCCAATTGCCCCACTAGATTTTGGACTTGCATGAGGCCTGTAGCCCCTTTGTTCTGGCCAATTTCTCCCATTTAGAATGGTTGTATTTATGCCTGTACCAACTATTGTATCTAGGAAGTAACTAACTTGCTGTTGATTTTACAGGCTAATAGGAGGAATTGACTTAGCATGTCTCGGATGAGACTTTGGACTGCAGACTTTTGAGATAATGATGAAATCAGTTAAGACTTTGGGGGACTGTTGGGAAGGCATAATTGGTTTTGAAATGTGATGACATGAGATTTGGGAGGGGCTGGGGTGGAATGACATGGTTTGGCTGTATAGGAGGAACTTGATGGGAGGTAACTGAATCATGAGGGTAGGTCTTTCCCATGCTGTTCTCATAACAGTTAATAAGTCTCATGAGATCTGATGATTTTAAAAGCAGGAGTTTCGCTGCACAAGCTCTCTCTCTGCCTGCTGCCATCCATGTAAGATGTGACTTAATCCTCCTTGTCTTCCACTATGATTACAAGGCCTCCCCAGCCACGTGGAACTGTAAGTCCATTAAACCTCTTTCTTTTGTGAATTGCCCAGTCCCAGGTATGTCTTTATCAGCAGCATGAAAACAGACTAATACAAATTATATCTCAATCAAGTCAAAAAAAGAAACACAAAAACTAAAAATAAAATTAGACACACTGTTTTATTTGGAGAGGTTAACTTACACTTCATTCAATAAGAAAAGCTCAGGTTGGAAATAGAATTAACTTCAAAAATATTTAAATGAAATGGTGGTAACAGAACCACAAAAAGCAACTAAGTAAATGATTTGGGATTATGTCTCTAAACTTTTAATGACAGGTTTTAAGTAGCTGCCATATGGTTGCTGGTCATTAAGAAAGAAATTCTTAGCTGATTTACATGCAGCAAAGCAATGGTTTGGAAAATGGCAAAAGATAGTAAAGTTAAACTGGTGTATTCAATTATCAAACATTTATTGGGTGATATTATATGCAGGATGCTGTGCCCAGTGCCATAGAGATAAAACAAGAAGACTTTGTATCTCTAGTAATAAAATTTATAATCTACTCAGGTAATCAGGGCATGTACAATAGTAAATATAATTCAAATCTTTCCTATTTAAGTAAAATTAAACAGTTTCTACCCCCTTGCCTATGTCAACATCCTTTGAATATTCCTTGATTTTTCTTTCTCTAACTTCATCTAGTCTAACAAGATATATATCCATTACCTGCAAGACATACACCAAATCACTTCTCTTAAAAAATATGCATACATGAGACATGGATAAGATAGATGATAAGAAAGAAATATTGAATGTAGGGAATAAGTGAATGATGTATTTCAATAGGCCAGAAAAGAAATAAAGTGGCCAGGGGAGTATTAAGAGTTAGTGGAGACAGGCGATAAGTAAGCATTAACGGATAGAACTGGAGATATTAACACCTGCAAAGGTAGTCTCCAGACTAAGAAAGACTTTAGAATCAAATATATAGAAGGGCAGCTAAATCCCCGGGAAAGGAAGAGAGCACCAAGAATAAAAACGAGAGCAAGAAATAGCCACATGGATTGAAAGAGAAAGAGAGGAGGACCTCAGAGAAGAAAGAGACAGCAACATACTAATACTACTAAAAAATAAGACAAGATAGTGGTCTATTTGAGAATACATAATGACTTTTAGTTTAAAGAACAATTTTGCAATGAAAGGCTTAAGGAAAAATAAACTTTATTATATAAAATCTAAGGTATAATAGTTTAGCCTCTTAGCTATGTTAACATTTTGAGAATGTTTAGTAAGATTTTTAATAAAGATATAAGAACATTAACAATCTTAAAATGGTTTTAAAAGGCATTTATTCAATATGAGCAAGGATGATAAAAATAAAATTAAACATTATGAATGTACCAATAATGCGATTTAAGAGTTAATCATTTTGGAATGTGTAGTTTTATTCAGTTAATAACAACTTTGAGGTATAACTGATAGTTATAAATCCTGTTGGAAATAATTAAACTTTTCCATAGCAATTTTAAAGGTAGAATACACTTACATGTAATTGATTAAAAATGTAACATCCAATCTCGTCCCATAAAAATAAAATTGCTTTTTCTCTTGCGGAAGACTCAGAAATAAGATATTTTGTAGGTAAAGTGTCACATCAATGCCATATCATATTCTGTAGATGGCATGTTATCATCTTCATGAAGTATCTATTCCTACCTAATAAAGGGGCATGTAAGATCCCAAGCCTTGGAATCAAAGAGATCTAAATTCAATTCAGAGTTATACACTAATAATTTGTGACCCTATGCATATTACTTAACTTATATGTGCTTCGATATTCTTATCTGTTAAATGTGGCTTATAATGCCTATCTTACAGTACTTTGAAATAATTAAATGAGATGGTAGGTGTAAAGTACACTATGCCTAGCACAGGTTAAACACTGAAAAAATGTATTTTAAAAAATTAGTAATAGTAGATATGCTAGTTTTCTATTGTTTAACAAATTATTACAAACTTAACAATGTAAGACAATACCCATTTATTAGCACATAGTTCTGTAGGTCAGAAGTCCAGCATGCTATGTCTTGGTTCTCTGCTCAGATTCTCACATGGCTGAAATCAAGGTATGGGTGTGCTGTGCTCCTTTCTGGAGCCTCTGGGGAAGAATCAGCTTCTAAGCTCTTTCAGATTGTTGTCCAAATCTAGTTCCTTGCAGCTGTAGAATTAAGATTCCCATTTTCCCTGCTGGCTGTCAAGTCTCATCTCCTAGAGGCTGTTGTGTTCCTTGCCATGTGGCCCCCTACCAGCAATGAAGAATCTCCCTCATGTTTTAAATATCCTGGACTTTTCTGTCTCTGATCTCTTGATTTAGATTTAAAAGGCTCATGTGATTAGGTCAGACCCACTCGGATAATGTCCCTTTCTTAAAGTCAGCTGTGCCATATAACAAAACCTAATCATCAGACTGAAATCACAGTCACAGTCACAGAAATCATACAGGGCATGTAAAACATGTGACAAGAAATTTGGGGATAGCCTAGAATTCTATCTCCTACTCATTTCAGTAAATGTTTTAAAAATTGTCTATTGCATAACACTTTCAATCATTTTAAAAGGTTACCTTTTTTAAGTTTTGAAGAAATCATAAGTAATCATGATTAGAAATCTAACAGGTAATTAGATCACTAATGGCTAATATTTATGCAAGGGAAATACAACATATTTATGGAAGTCTAAATTTCTAAAGAAAAGCCAGATGAAGTTAAGGTATCATTTATTTGACTGCTCAGGTTTTCTCAGAAACACCTTATTCTCCTGTTTGGTTCTGTACTTCCATAGATGTAATCTCAAAATCCAACAATTCCTTCTCATTTAATTCTAGTGTATGACAAGAAATACCATGAAATTTAAACATTCTATGGAGAATTTTGCAGTAAACTTCTACTTAAAGGGCATCCCACAAAGGACAAATTTAATCACATGTAACCCTAGGATACACAGTTAAATAAAGACTATCAAACTCCATGAACTCTCTTAGTAAAAATAACTATCTCATGTCCTATTTTTAGAGGATCTCTCATTTTCACTCATTATTTCCTAAATTGTGAACAAATCTCCACATTATGACATGTTTGCAAAAATCAAAGGCACATGGGAAGTTGGCCACTAATGAACACCCAACATGTGCTGGGTACTTTTACAGGAACATTGCAAATAATTTCATTAATCTTTGTAACCTTGCTATAAATGTTAGTTATTTTATACTTATTTTACTGATGAAGAAACTGAGACTTAGAGAAGGCAATTCATGTATACAAAAAGCACATGGTAGGAACATGCTCAAACCAGAATACAAACCCTGGTTTTTCAAGCTCCAAAGCCTGATCTTTTCCAAAGTACACTATATTGTGTCTCATAAGATGTACATGGGTCAAATGGGAACAAAGGGAAATGAAGCAGTTGTAACTCAATGCATCTGGAAAGAGGGTTCTTGCATTTAATATGCCTTCATCTATTTGCCTTTCATATACTCATCCCTTCTTCATGTATCATATTACTTCAATATCACTTATAATAAGCTTAACATGATTGAAATTTATATGAACAATTGCATCATTGTATTACTAATTTTACAAATAACTCAAGTACCAATGTACTTTGTACCAAGAAATGCTGAGATTATCTATCTAGACTACATGGTCTTCTTATCTCCTTCTCATTAGCTATTCTCCAGCATAATAATACCAAAAGTTCTGATTCACACAGTAAGGGAGTAAAATCAGCAGTGAGAGTAACAGATTCTGGCTTTAATTCACAACACCCTAATAGATTTTCTGCTAAACACTGTACTGTCCTTTCTGATCCTTCATGTCTAAACCTGTATTCAAGTCTGGATATACGTCAAACTCAGGATGACCAAGAAATGCAATAATGAGAACACCTAAACAAATAAAAGAATGAAACTGCGCACCATCCTTCCCCTTCCAGAGATACTTATCCAGATGCTAATGATTATACAAATGTAACAAATAGTGAGCTCCTCCTCCAAAGCATACATATACTCATTGATACCACCTTTGTTTGATTTGAGGGTGCTTAATTCCTGATTGATGAGACTCTGGAGAAAGGCTCTTGAGAAAATTATATTGGATAGAATATCCATGCCATCACAAAATAATTAGGTGACAAAAGGCAAGTAATTGGTCTGCGGCTCTCATTTCCTTGCTTCTAAGGTAGGGGTCATCAATTTATCTATCTCATGGGAGTTATAATGAGTATTAAATGATATGTAAAGTGCTTAGCATGGCACCTCAATCTCAGAACCTGTTAGAAATTATAATTTACTATGATTCCATTATCTTATAACTTTTCATTAACAGCCTCTGCAAGACAACTGAAAAACTTTAAACGGTTGGTATAAAACTAACAATAGTTTTGCAAAATCTCAAAATACAGAGACATTTTAGGCTTATGCTTTTCAGGCTTTTAAAATACATTTTTGTAGTTCTTGTTTTTATCTCTATCATGTGCATCTAGTGGCTCTTCCAAAGCTTTTGTTGTGGGGTTAGAAGGCAGTGCTGTATGCATTACAGACGACTGAAGCCATAGAGCCTTTGTTCATGATCACTGCTCAGATGGTCTGAAAAGCAGTAACAGCAGGGGCTACTGAATTAGTCCATTTCACTATATTAAATCCAGGTTCAACCCAATGGTTCTAATTTTATGTGCTACTGAATTTAGGGTTCAGCAGACCAATTTAACCCATCTATCAATCAACATTGTTTCTGAGAAGGATGACTCGTTGTTAGCAATGTCAGAAGTCTAAACCACTAAAATATATAGAAAAAAATTGATTGTTGAATGTCAAAAACATTTCTAAGAACCCAAAATAAGTAGCTCTCCAAAGCACAGATATGTCTGTTTTTGCATATATGAGTGTTGGATTCACATACATAATCAATTGACAAATGGTGAATTCTACATACTGTGCCAAGCACTAAGGACACAGTAGCAAACCACACATGGTCTCTTCCTCACCTATCTAACTCCATTCTCCCTGGCAATTACTGTCACGGAGGTTGAAATTTCAGACTAACACTTCAAAGACTATCTCTTTTTAAATATCTTCAACTGGAACTATGCCTTCACAGCACAAATGGCAAACCTCTTTATTCCTGGGAGCTTTGGAAAAAGGGCATACAGCACTGCCTTCTAACACCAAGAAAAGAGAAGGTACACAAAGTTGACTATATCCAAAAAAGCATGGTTATTAATATCATATCTTCATAATAATTAACTTCATAAACATTCTATGCATGCTACAGACAAAACAAAGTTGCATAATTATACATCTTGAAATGAGATATGACTTGTGTCACCAAACAGTTTGTATAATCAGTCACTATGGAAGATGACTTGCACCCTGAGAAATGGGTTCTACTTGCCAAGTGTGGTAGTTATTAAGTTGCTTGCAAAATATTGCTAGTTCTTCCACTTCTGAGTAAATGGTAGGGTTGCACTTCCCTGCCACCTTGAAGTTAAACATGTGTATATGGTTTCCTTTGAACAATGGACTGTGGGCAGAAGGACATTGTGTCACATCTGGGCAGAAGCTTTAAATGACAGTGTACACCTAGCCACATCTTTCCCCTGGACACAGTGGCTAGCAATGTTTTAGGTGGTGGAAGTCCATCAATCTGAAACCCTAAGTGAGGAAGACATAAAAGAGAGCCCATTCCTACATGCCATCCAACCTCAGTGGACAAGGTTGGATCGTGAGCAAGATACATGAGCGAGAGATAAAACTGGATAGTTATTACTGAAACATAAGCCAGTTAATTCTGACTAATCCAATCACTAAACAAAAGTAGGACTCTGACCTTGTAACACTGACAGCCACCTCAGAACAATGGGGGACAGAGGCCTCTCTTTGAGGTTTTGAGGAAAATGCTAGCTAGACTCATCTGGTAACAGACCAATCTTACCATACACATTTCTTTTTCCCTTTAACTTAAAAGAGTTCAAATAAAGTACTATGAGAGAAAGAAGAAAGAAACCATCATTTTTAACCAGAACCTTGAAAACAGATGACTCATTCCAGTGTTTGGACCATGTGCATCAGAATCCAGAACATTTGTTGAAATATAGTTCTGGGACCAAACCAAATCTGAATGAGTCTTTGAAGATTTGTTAAATTTGCACTTAACAAGTTTTCCGACTGGTTTTTTCATACCCTTTATGAGAAGTCTTGGTTTAGGGCCAGAGGCTGCAAACTAATACTCAAGTGTGATTTGTTTGGGAAGCACAGATTTTGTTTACTTTGATTTAAATGAAAATTGGTTGACCTTTAAGACTGAAGAAAACTTTCTATAAAAATGGAGATCTTCAACAACTTTTGAAAAATAATTGGAATATCTGGCAACTCTGATTTTAAATACTTATGTGGCAATGATCAGATAAAACTCAACCCCCTTCATACAAGAAATGTGCTCTCCAGTTCTTCAATCTCCATTATGCTCCACTCATTCCTTTATTTGTTCTGCCCATGGAGAGCATTTGAGTTTGGGTCCCTTTGTTCTGGCTCTTGAAGGCTATGTTACACAGACTGGAGATTCCACTCTGGAAACTGGGAAAGAAGAAAGCTATTAAAGATGTTGAGCAAAATAATTACATAATCAAATCTAACTAAAAGTTAGAAATCTGGCAATATGGGAAATAGGGTAGGGCTAGGTTAATATACTCAAACGTTTCCTTGGGGCAGCACAGTATTTCCTGGTCAAGCGGTTTACTTGACTGAGTGACATACACTGGATAGATCTCTGGCTAAATCTAGAGGGCACACCCCTGTAATCAGGGAAGCTATTACCGAATTTCACTGAGCTACTGTCATTGGGAATTTCAGCTTGGGGTCACCAGATTTGTCATTTTTAAAAGAGAAGACAGAAGTTCACATTTTATTGGATTCCAAATGTTTCAAGTTAATTATTTATTTAAAAACAAGAATAGGTCAATACATTATGTTGATACCTGTGGATTAGAGGATGGAGATTATAAGCAAGAAACTGAATAGGAGTAAAGAGAATTTGAAAAATTATTTTCAGATGGATATTTAGTTCTTGCAGCTTGACAAATACAGATACCATTAGCCATGCAAGAGAACTACAGGCTGAAAAAAACAGTTTTAGGTGGCAGAATTATGAGTTTAGTTCCTAGAAACTGAATTTGAGAAATCCATGTATCAAAGGGCACAGTTCATCATTTGTGTATCTATTCAACATATATGATTACTGTTATATCCTAAAAATATTACACGTAGTATTGGGGATAAATTAACAGGCAGAGTCATAAGTCTTTGTATTTAGAGATCTTAGATTCCAATAGATGTATGATAGAATTACAAAACTGCATGTTAGAGTTATATTAAATATAGTAATGGGAGATTTGTTCCAAAGGAAATGTGTGTATATAAGTGGATGGTAGTTATTTAAGGCTTCTAGAAGGTAGTGACACCTAAGCTAAAACCTAAAAATAGGAAAATGTGGTTCCCAATAGAAGCAATAGTCTACATAATGACTCACAGGCTAGTGGTCCAAAGTCTATTTTTAAATTTTCCTAAAAAATAAAAAATGAAATTAATTCAGTGAATCTGGACCACCACAAACAAAATTAGTGACAAGTAGTAAGAGATGGAACCAAAAAAGTGAACAGAGGTCATTGGCTACAGAGCTACCTTAAGTGCCCTGGATCATGAAAGTAGTGGATAATCATAGAAAGGAGTTCATGTGAGCAATAATAAGCAAAGCTGAAAAAAAAAGCATCGGGGCTAGAAATTAAAATTTGTGAATAAACTACATATAGGTTAATATTTAAGGTCATGAAATTGAATTATTCTGGGAAAATTAAAAGGTAATAAGAGTATTAGTATACCCTTATTAAAAATTAAAAGTATAGAACACTGGAATACACCCATATACTTCAGAAGAGAGAGGATAAAGAGAAACCAAAGAAAAAAAACTGATAAAGAACAGTAGAGGGACAAAACAAACAAACAAACAAAAAACCCAACCAACCAGGAAAGAGGAGTTTTCAAGTGGAGGTAGATCTATGAAGTCCAACAGGACAAGAAGTAAAAGAGCTTTGAAGAGATGTTGCCATTCACATGCCATGTATAAAGAATGTAGAGCAAGATTTAGAAACATAAACAGCTGAGAAATATAATTTGATGCATTCATTACTATCTTACTTACACCAGTCACTTCCTAATCAAACCTTACTCAGGTTTCAAAGAAGCTCTTAATTGGGATTTTCATGCAATGGGAGCACCTAATTTTGTACAAACTTCTAGTTGCTAGGAGTCAGAAAACCAAAGCAGCCTTTGTGTCCTTCCAGACCGGACAGACCTTAGAGGTTTGCAGCCTTATTCTGCTAGCTTGTATTCAACTCTATACTCTGTCTATTTCTCTACAAAGAAAAAATTGGTTTTAGATTTCTGTTCCAAGAACCCTATTTTCTACTCTATTTGCCTTGAAACAAGCCACACACACACACACACACACACAACACACACACACAAAACCACAGGAGAAATTTTAGATAGAAGGGGCATTGTAGGTTACTGAACTACAGTCCCCTCATACTCATGTTCCAGAAACTGAGGCACAGAGATGACACTAGTCCAAGATCACACAGCTTTTATAAAAAGAATTTTCTTTATATACAAACTAGTGTTTATTTTATACTCTAGTATACAGCTTTGCCATCACAAAATCCTCTGATCAAATTAAAGGCTTTTTCTCCCCTTAGCAAGTCTGTACAATTAAAGTACAATGTTTTTCACCAATTTAGCATCCTCTAGGTTTGTAAAGTGGTCTTTGTCAAGCTCTGACACAAATCATATATAATATTGTTTTAAAGAACATCATCCCTTTTATCTCTCCAAAGGGTAAATTTGGAACATGTTAAATAGAACATAAAATAATTTAAATCAAGCGTACTATTATATTTCTGCCAAAATTATATGTGTGGTAATTTTTTACCATAATATCAAATTCAGATTTAAATTAGTTATTTTTATAATCAATTATTCATGCAGATTTTGTTCACAACCTTCATTACAGATTTTTTCTTCCCACAACTCATTAACTGCAGTATCCAATACATTTTTTTATAAAGCAAGGTTCAAATACTACTGAGCATTGTTACAGATTAGTTTTAATTTTTTCTACATACCATGTATAGATATAGATTTTTTTTACTCATAGAAGATGATATAACTAAAGTGCAGTCATGACTGGATAGAGAAATTGCATTTAATATTATGCAGCATATCCACCTAAATTAATGGTCAGTCTTATATTTACCAACAATTTTGTAAAAGTATAAGAAATAAATCTGTTCATGTTTATACTCTGCTAAAAATAAAGTTTACCACCACCACCATTTAGAAATAAAAATTATAAATCTCTAAGTGTCAAAAAATTGATATTATAACAATATTTAGTGAGCACTTAAAGGACCCCTTCTCTTCACTACATTATATTCTTTATGAATTTCCCCTGGGGTTGTAGGACATGGTAGCCTGAGCTAATCACTTCCTTGCTGCACAAAGTGTGGCGCACAGAACAGCAGCACTGGCATCACCCAGGAGCTTGTTAGAAATGCAGCATCTTGAGCCCAACATAAATGTATTGAATCAACATATGCATGTTAATAATAACCAACCAGGTTATTCATATGCACACTTTACAAAGTAAGAAATGGAGGCACAGAAAGAAGAAGTAACTTTTCTATTACAGAGTTAGCAGATGTGACAGACATTGCCGGTAGCTTACTGATTATCAAATACATCCTCCTCCTTTCTAATAAATCCAATTTTATTTAGGGCAGAAATGTGCCCAATGCCAAGCAGGACACTAATTTCCCCAGATGTCTTCCTAGCTGCAGAGAACTATGAAGGTAAAGGCAGAAATCAGATGCAAGTGCCCAGAAGGCTTATTTTTCTGACATAAGGAACAGATGATTCCACTCCTTCCTTTTGTTCTGGCCTTAATCATAGATAGGATAGTTGGAGCTGCAGTAGCCATCTTGGGATCATGAGGTGACAAGCATAAAGAGAAGGAAACACTAAGGAAGGTGATTAAAAAAATAAAGAGTCGATGTTCTTTAAGCCACCTTTTTAAGAACTCAGTGCTAGGAGCCACCTATCTGTAAAATTCTTGTTTGTGAGAAAAACTAACCCCCGTTGAAGTCACTGTAGATGGAATTTCCTATTACACTCAGGCAAACACATCCCTAAATGATGAAGGCTACTATGATAATTCTTCTCTTACCTATATTTGATAATTTTATTCCAATGCTAAAGAGCAAACTTTCCTGTTTCCAATTGGCATTAAACTCACGGTATAAAAAGCCACTTGAGATTATTATATCCTTTTATAATGTCTTCAGACAGAAGTATGTAAAGTGTTACACCACCCTCTCTAAGAGGGTGGGGAAAATTACAGAGATAACAGGCCACAAACTGTTCCCTAAAGGGAAGGGATTTGATGAAGAGACATCTGCTTTCACCCCAGTAATTTTCATATCCACTCACTTAAACGTGCACCTGCCCAATTTCCTTGTGTTGATAGATTTTGCTTAACATCCCAGCTGTTCCAATGAAGTGGCAACACAGGTAGAAATTGCAGCTGCCCCCTGGAACTGGTGGCAATCAGATATCTGAGGCTGAGATGACTGTATTAGAAGCTGTCACCAAAAATGACAAAGACCAGACTGGGTGGGGTAGCAGCTAAAAGAGAATGGCAAACGCGGTGAACATCTGTGTAACAAGCATCTGAATGTAAACATCTTCATCCTGAGTCAGCAACTGTATTCCATGGAACTTTTCATCACCCCTATATTTCACCGATTGTAATGTAAATCCTAAATGACCCTCCCTGTTAAAGATATTAATTGTGCCATCAATTTGGCAGCAGCCAAAAATACCTCCTAGAGCCCTGCAGATTATCAGGGAAGCTTGAAGGAATGAAAGTTGAAATGAATCTGTTACAGCAATATTCTCCTCACTACTACATTGTCTTTTCTCCCTCAAGAGTTCAGATAACTGTTATTCTGATGTATGTACTGGAATAATAATAAGTCAACTTATGACATTTAATCTATTTTAAATGGTGACATATTTTAATATAATTATTACTAATAATATGGTTCTATATATGGTTTTCTTGTTAGTTATCTCTGATCCTGCAACTCTATAATTGCCACTAAGCCAAAACTACTCAAAATGATAAAAGGATCCTCAGTTTTAATTACTGTTGTCTTAGAAATCCTCTGCTTCCTTAAAAGTGACTCTACATTAACTCCCATTGTTGTATGATATTTTTACATACATAAATATGTATGTATTAGGCTTTACTAAAGCCTGCCCCATTTAGTCTCTTAAGATTCCGAAGTTTCTTTTACTCGAATATGTGTTGCACAATTATTTTGCAAGTCTACTAAGCACAATCATTGGTTTCCCATTTTTTGCTTGAATGATTACCCTTACATGCCCTAGATAGCTAATTAAATCTATCCTCCCATACTCCCCGCTACCTGACCTGAACACCAGCCTTGCAATTCCGTTTTCTTTTAATTAAGATGTCCTCTCTTGTGGTATCCAAATTTTAATCTTCCTTGCAAACCTAAGTGGCATTTTAGCCCACTATTTTTTTCTTGAAAATTTTGAAGAGTTTCTCTATATAATCACAGTAACAACAGTGAATTTGTTCTATTTACCCTGATTCTCTGACTATTGCTAACTTACTGAATTCTATTGTAATGACCCTTAAAAAATGCATGTAATTGAAAAAATTTGAACTCTCCAACCAAAAAATCTTAGTAACTCAGCATCTTTTGCACAAAATCTAAAATCTTCACAAGTAATTAAAACAGGAAATCTTCCATCTCTTTCTAAAAGTCCCCCATGACATTTGTCTTCCTCCTCTAAACCCTTCCAGTTCAAATCTGGAGTTATCTTATGTCCTGGGAAGTTTTAAACATACCTAATTCTAAAAGCATCTGATCCCTTTGCCAACATAATGGAAACCAAATGCCTATCCAATACTTACTAAAATATGTTAGGTCCCATTATAAAACATAATCTAAATAACGTATTTTGTAGTACTACTTGGAGACATTTGTAATTTTTATACCTTCTTCAACTTTCCTTAACCTGGAGATGTAACTCTACTCCTCTACTCACAGACAAAATCCAATTGTACTACCCATTATATCGAAATACTCATGTGTTTCAGTATATTCCTGAAATATCCACAAAGTTATTAGACTTTGCTAACCATCTCCACCAAATATTTGAAAATATTATGACCTTATTTTAGTATATTTTTTGATGACTACTATATGCATACTTATATATATCAGAAGGGACATCTTACTTTTTATTATGTTTTAAATCAAATTATTAATGCCCTAATTAATCATATTCTCTAAGAATACTGATATGCTTCTATACAAAAAATAATGGCATCACACATATCCCTGAAACATTTTGCATTCACTCCCCTAATAAGTTTGTGACAATCTGAATGTTAATAAAAATATTTATTAAATGGATGCTCTCATGACAGAATACTATTTTAAAAAAATTATGTGAAACCATTTTCAATTTTTAACATGTTTTAATACTGAAATAAACAACAAGGAATATAGAGAAGGTGAAATAGGTAAGATCAAATTAAGATTGCATCTTAAAAAGGTATAATAAAAACACAAAAATAACAAAACTACCACTAATGCTAATTACTTAAACTGCAAAATCCAGTGAATAATTTGAAGGGATCTGTATCTGATGATAAGTTGATATCCCTAATTTAATGAGCTTCTGTATAAAATCATTTAATGTTTAAACATTAATTTTCTTCTTATAATACCTTATTTGTAAATGATAAGATCTGTACCTCATGGGATGAGGGTATTTTAAGTTAAAAACAAAAATTTCCAGAATTCTGTGTTAACAACATTAAATATTTAGAAGAAATAAATATAATTCTCATCATATAACTCTTCATAAGTTTTTCATTTTGCTGTTCATGTCTAGTTTTTTTTTCTTTTACCTGTAGCTCAAAACAAATAAGCTTTTCTAAAGAAGATAATTGAGGAGAATCCGGAAGTTTCTATTGGAATTAACACTGTCTTAGTACTTTTGGGAATGCCACACTTAAACACCCTCGACATCCCTGCTACAGACATAGAAAAATGTGCTCTCTGAGCCTTACACTCTTCTGTAGATATCATAATTCTCCGCCTCACAGTAAATATACCAGAAATCACTCTTCCCTTTATGACAGAATACTTAAAGTTCAATAAAGAAAACACAGAGTGGTTATACAGAATTCTTAATTAAGAAGAGAAAGAAGAAACCAGTGCCTAGAACACATGAAAGCCAGAACGAGCCAAAATATGGTGTGATATGAATTTATGCAGACTGGGTCTTGCTCGTGATAGTATTTCCAGCATTTAAAATAGTACCCGGCAAATCCTAAGCCCTTAGTAAGAAACAGTTGAATGAATGAGCTATACTTACAGCTACAAAACTTGGCTAACTCCAGTTAAATGGTACAAGTAAAAATCATTTCCTACTTCTCTAAACTTCAATAGAATGTTCTTATAATGGACCATGTGTTCTGTGGTTTCAAGCTATTTTGAGAATGACAGTGTACATGCCTCATCTCCCCCTGAGGGACCTCATCTCCAGGAAGACCAACACCACACCTTGTATGTCTTTATATCCTGCAGAGTAGAGTGGCTGGCATATCACACTCTTTCAATACACATTTTAAGGAACAAAATACTAGAATAATTTCATTTGACTCTTTCCATGTTAACACATTGAAAAGTAATGAATTGTTTACTGGCCAATCTGTTCATTTCACTATCTTCACTACCAATATAGATTTCTACAAGGTGATTTATCTGTAGCAATCAAAATAGGACACTAAAACAAATGGATCAGTCATGCTTATGGTCCAATTTATCCACTGTGTATTAAGGGGGAGAGAAACAAAAACTTTGACTGCATCTGAGCTGAAGTGCTACAGGGAAAAAATACAGTGAGTGAGGCATGCTTGTGCCTGAAACAGCCAAAGTAAGCATCCCTCAAAATTATGACTGAGGACAACACCTTCACAACAGTGATGGTTGAAAAAACCAACTGCTATTCACCAAAAATGTTTTCAGATGAAAACAAAACACTAGTATTAGTTCATTAAAACATGGGTAGTGGCCAGGCGCAGTGGGTCATGCCTGTTATCCCAGCACTTTGGGAGGCCAAAGTGGGAGGATCACTTGAAGCCGAGAGTTCAAGACCAGACATAGTGAGATCCTGTGTCTACAAAAAATTTAAAAATTACCTGGGTGTGGTGGCACACACCTGTGGTCCTAGCTACTCAGGGGACTGAGGTGGGAGGATCACTTGAGCCCGGGAGGTGGAGGCCACAGTGGGCTGAGATTGAGTCCACTGTATTCCAGCCTGGGCAACATAGCAAGATTCTGCCTCAAAAAAAAAAAAAAAAGTAGGCAATATTTTCTGGGCCATGCACTTTACTGACATCACCTTGAATTTTGCCTGACACTTGCTGTATGGGGAGAAAGTGCTTCTATCTAATATAATACATACCAGCACTGCCACATATTCAGTCTGCCTTTCCTATAAAACAATCACAAGCTATATATCTGGTTAAAATAACCAACTGAGAAAAAAATTCTGCAAAACTACCTCACCCTAACTATTTCCTAAGAAGCCTATCTTAGTCCCATTCTGCAGCAAGGAGTGGGCAAGCAACACACAGTGAGGTGTATGCAGAAACAATAAGATGCTTGTTAGTCATGCCTCAAAATATTAAAAAGCATCACAAAAAGCTGTACCTAACATTACCGTGTTTCTAGTTTAACCTAGCATGCACTGTGATGAAGTCCATCAGCATGCTATTTCCATGCCATATGGAGAGAAGTGGGATAGCCCCCAGGCAAAATTCAAGAAACTGACTCTGAAAGCTGTGTCCACAAGTCTCCAGCCTCCCCAGTGGCATCCCACTTCAGGCAGCCAAGCACATGTCTCATGCCTCCCACAAAGTAAATTTAAATAAATAGGAAATGACAAATAACTTGATATCAGTCATTTACACTTTTATTAAAAGCTATTTACATACGTGCGAAATCATCCCAATTTATTTTCATTTTCTCACTCATGAAATAATAAAATGCAGTGTTCCCTGTGACCTTTAGGCAGCCTAGTGGGTGGATCTCATGTGGAGCATGAAAGGGCTCTGAAATCTTCTTATGCGGAAGGCTTATTCTGAAGGTTATCCTACTCAGTGAACTTTAGGAGACCCCAGGAATCTGAGTCTGAAAGGCAGAGAGACTAGATTCTCAGCTGCCTCATGCTTCTGAAGGAGCATCAGCCTTGACTGCAGCTGCCTGATTGAGGAGAATGCCAAACATCACAGCTTTTCAAAGAAGCAGAAGCTTTAACATCTGGAGTTTACTCTGCCTTCATCTGAGGCTAGAACTACTTAACAGCTCAGCTCAATCTCTTCTTTCTACTCATCTTGCAACCTACCTTTCCCTATCTTCCCCTCGCCTCCACAGTTTTATATACTGAGATCTCAAACCACTCTCAGCATGTTCTCTCTCTCGATGTCTCCACCACCCATAACCATAAAGATAAGTATGATGTGATCAAGCATCAGGATATATACTCTAAAGTTTCAAGACTCAGAGGTTTTGCTGTTGAAGTGTCTGGTATATCCCAGGTTAGGGTGGTGACTATGCTTTCAATTTTATAATATGTCCCTAAAATCATCATTTATATCATATAATGAGCTTTTATTCTGTAAATACAGCTTTGCTTCTATAGGCAAATTCATTATCTTGAATTGATGGTGCCAAATTTTTATATGTCATGACAGTAATCGTGAAGATAAATGCATCATCTTTTTCATTGGTTTTGTTTTCAGGGGTTTTGTTCATGTACAAAGATGTGCCCACACAATAAGACTGAATGCATAAGAAACACACAAATAACTTCTTTCTTTAAAGCTGGATCCTGTATGCCCCAAGTTTATCATGTTTTGGAAGTCAAAGCTTTTATAAATTAAATGCGACATGGGTTGATATATTCTATTTCATTTCTAGTAGAAGTGGTAGTAGAACCAACAATAACGATAATAATTTCTACATGTATTGAGTTCTTACTCTGTTTGCCAGCCACTGTACAAAGGGATTAGATGTAAAAAGTAAAATAAGCCCTCAACAAACCAATAAGCCTTGTAATTTTACAAATAAAGAAACTGAAGCAAGGAGAGGTTCAGCAATGTGCTGAAAGTCATATAGTTAATATATAATAGGAACAGAATTCAAAAGCAGGCACTGATCTTAACCATTACTTCATGAAGTAATACAATGCTCTTTTGAGGTCAGAATTCCTCTTAGGTTCTGGGAGAGATCAGATTTTTTGGTATTAATTTTTGCCCACTCAATAGCCTCTATTTCATTTTTTTATAAATTTGAGGAGTAATAAAATCCATGGAAACATGTTATCATACATCTCTCCACAGTCTAAGGATAAATATCCAAGAGTAAAGTTGAAAACTGACCATCATACTCTAAGTCTGTGTTCAGACCTCAAGTTTTTCATGATTTTTAAGCATAAAGCATCTTCAAGGTTTTAGAGTATAAAACAAAAGTACCAGGTTGGGAGAGGGTGGTTCTAACTAGCCAACCTCCTCGAAACAGTTTTTCAAAATGCAGTTAAGCATGGTACTCAATCTAGATTTTCCAGGCTGAATCTATAATTTAGATTCCAAGGCTTGTCATAGCTAATAGTTGTTACTCTTGATCATGTGGATGCCAGCTATCATAAATATATGAGGCCTGTCTACACATTCAATTTTCCAATGACCTTATAAAATTGATCCGAAATAACAAATGTTGCTCCTTTTATTCATTTAACAATGTGAAAGCCTCCTCTGAAATAGAAAAATCCATGGGAGATACCCCGACTTGTTAGCTCTGATGACTAAATTGAAGACAAAGAGAAGACTTGATACAGTTATTAATTCTAGCTAATCTGCATCTACAGTCTTGTTAGATAAGATTTTGAGGCAATGCCATGTCAATTTTTCAGGCCCACAATGAAATAAGACTACCAAATGCATAAGGCCTACCAATATTTTCTTGACATGTTTTTCAAAGAATATTACTTTCTAACATAATATTCTCCTTGAAGAATTCTCCTCTGCTATACCTAACAATACTAATTCCTATCAATTGTATGTCACATTGCGCTTTCTTAAGAATTTCAATGTACTTGAGCCATATACTATTCCTGCGAGATATAAATAGAATCAGTGGAACTCCTCCTCCCACTTCACAGATGAGTAAATTAAGTCATAGATGGGATAAATGAATCACTCAAATCACACAGTTAGTTCATGGCAGAATCACAGGTACTGTAAATCAGGAGTCTGAGTAATTGGTGTAATAATTATCCCAATTCACCAAGAAATCAACTTAAAATATATTGGTGTTAATAGTGAGAGGCTGGTGTAGTGATTAAATAATCACTCCATTGATTTTAAGGATGAAGTCAACTCTATAGTTGATCATTTTCATGGTGGCACACTGAAAGCAAAAATGAAATCAACTAATAAAATGGAAAGTCATTCAAGAGATATTTTGTTGAGTGCTTACTATGTGCCAGGCACGGTTCTAGATGCTTAGGATAGATATATCAGTGAATCAAGCTGCAAAACAAGCAAAAATCCCTGACCTCATAGAGCATACATTCTAGCAAAAGAGACAAAAATGTGCAATTAATGGTAATAAATTATATATATATATATATACACACATACACACACACACACACACACATATATATATATAAAGTGCTAAAGAAGCACAAAGAAAAAATGAAATTGGGCAAAAGGGATCAGGATTGCTGATGGGTAGACAGGTTGGAGTTTCATTAAGTTGGTCAGGGTTGACCTCGTTGAGAAGGTGAGATCAGTGGATACACCAGGGAAGAGAATACAAGCAGGGAAAAGGCTCCACAGAGTATCCCAGTGTGTTCAAAGAGCAGGAAGGAAGCTAATGTGACTGAAGCGATGTTAGCAAGAGGGAGAGTTGTGTGAGGTGAGGTTAAAGAAAGAGTGGGGAGAAAAACCTTGCAGGGCCTTGCAGGTTGCCACAAGAAATAAATCCAACTTTTATTCTGAATGAATAGGACACCATTGCAAGGATCTGAGCAGTTGAGGGGCATGCTCTGACTTAAATTTTTAAAGGGATCTATTATTAATCGTTAAATGCCTTAAAATATTTTACTCAATATATTATATAATCTTTGTCATATAAATGAATCACAATGGACTCTCCTTCTCTCAGAATAAAATTCTATTATTCCCATTTTCCCAAAGAAAATATCCAGGCTCAAAATGTCTACAATAAGAGCTAGTAATGATAGAGCCAGGTGAAAAGAACAATTTTTCTAACTCATAGTTCAAAACCGGTTCCTCTTTTCTATGTACTCATTTATATCATAGTTATAAAGGAAAGAAAATAGCAATTGAGACTAATTAAATAGATTATCCATCAACAGAGATGTGCAGTTTGATACATTAAAATCAAATTGAGCCCATTTTTCCCTTATTATTCATTTCTGGGAAATAATGATACAGGTAATTTCCCTGAGTTTTCTATTTGAAACGACATGTGCGCATTCAGACTAAAAATGTTGGATGCAGAGGTAATCATGATAATAATTTAAACTTGAAACAGTACATTTAGCAAGTTCTTCAAAGTCTTTTAGTTATTGTCATTTATTAACTGTCCACTAAATGCCAGTCGCTATGCTAAATTCATTGCATATATTATATTTAATATTCATAAAAAATTTAAGAATGTCATTAGAAATCCTGTTTCACAGATGACAAATATAGATCCAGAGAGGCTAGCGATTGAAAGGTCACATACTGCTTAGCCCCAGAACCAGGATTTTACTAAATCTCCAGTCTAAAGCAAAGTTCTCTTCATTAAGAGCGATACTCAACATACCACCTCAACATTCCTAACTAAAAGGTCAGCCAGATATGGGTAGTCCCATTTTCCAGACAATGAGCTGGTCACAGAAAAGTTAATCAAGCATCAACATTTATTTTATGACCACAATATGCAAATCAATATTTAGTTGCTGAGAAAGGAGGATTTATTATACACTATCTTGACTCAATGAGCTTCGAATCTTAATAGGGTAACAAGAGAAACATAAAATGGTAATAAATCATATATGATAGCACATAATATGTACCAGGAGACATAGTGCCAGTGACTGGTTAAAAAAAATTGAGAGAAAATTTCATCTGGGTGCTTCAATTCAGTTAAGAAAGATCTTTACTAAAAAGAACTGGTGTTAAGATGATTTGCATAGGAAAGGTAGAGTTTAGGTAAGCAGAAGGGATGAGGAAAAAATGATTCCAGTCAGAGGAGATCATATGACTAAAAGCCAAAGGAATAGATGAGCATGAATTATCAAGAGAAAATAAATAGATGTGTTTGAAAGGCAGGAAGAATTGGAGGTGGGGTAAAGTGGTAAATGAAACCAGAGAAATAGACTGTGGAAATCCTTGTTAAATTAGCAGTTTAAGGGAGGAGAGAAAGAATTGATATCATTGAAATGCCAATATGTAGCACATGCTTTGTGTACACTTTTTGTTTATATAATCAACTCAACAACCCTAAAGGTAACTATATCACAGCCACAGAAAGAGAGGTGATATGGCCAAGGCACAGCTTTGTGTGTGGATGGAGCAGAATTCCAGTCTAGACCTGTCTGCCTCCAAGGAATATGTTCCTTCCACTATCCCTCGCCACCATCTACCAAAGGAAATGGGGAGCCACTGTTGGCACTTGATCAAGAGAAGAGAGTGACATATGAAAAGGAGTATAAAGCTAAAAGAAGACTGACCTGACTGTGAGATATTAGCATATGTTCAATATCAGAGGATTGAGGAAGGAAGAGAATAACTCAAGAAAAGCCACTTCATGTATTGCATTAACCTAATTAACAAGGTAATGTAAATCTCTATTTGAATGCAAGCGTTGGAAATAAAAAAGATGCAAGATTTTACAAAAGAAATATAAGGAGATCAATGGCAATACATAAGTCCTCAAACAGGTAGTTTCTACTACCTAACCATATACCCAGAGGATAAATATTCCTCGTAAAAATTCAAAGAGACAAAGTCTACAGGCTAACTTGGATATTTTAAAATTTGACAGCAGATGATTTATTTAAAAATAATATGATCTATGCCTTATGAAAAAAATCTGCCTTAGTGCAATATGCCTCTTAAACCACGATTGTGAATTATGGGAACCTTACTTCTTACTTACTAGGCTTACTTATCTTACACAAGTTTGGCCAATAGTTCATTGCCACATATGTTAACCTGGATAGTAACTCCTTATGTTCATGCTTGTTAGGCATATTAATTACTAATCAGATATTCTTTTCCTTTTTATTTTTCCTATTAGAAACTGAGCATATATTAAACAATTGAATTCTTCCTTCAGGATACAATGTGTCATACCTGTGAACATTATTCCTCTCTGGGATTTCTCTCTTAAAATGTAAGATATCACTCAGGGATTCAAGTCAAAAACTAATAGAAATTAAATGGCATATTATTGAACCAGTTGGGTCTCTTCCAACTTTTTTCTTACCCATGGACAACCCAAACCATACAATTGCCTAACATATATATATATATAAACAAAACTCATATTTTTAAAAGAATTATTTGCATAAATATTCAGGAATTTAGTCAGACTAATACAAATCTTTTCCAGCAACTTAGCATTGCAAAGTCACCAAACCCGGCAATAACCAGGTTAACTACATAAATCTTGTATTAGTATCAACTGTTCAACTAATTTGTCTTAATTTTGAATTAACTGTGAAACTAAATGTCTTAATGATTATGAAACAAACAAGTGATAAACGTGATCATTAAAATTTAACATATTAGCCAAGCCAAATTTTCTTTCCCTTTTCGAAGAAAAATATATTTATTTTTCTGAAAATAAATATTCAGAAAAATTTTCTGAATATTTATTTTATTTTTCTGAATAAAAAATATTTAAATTTGAAATCAAACTGTGCCACAATCCAAAAATTTAGACCTATGTCTAACGTATATCTGAAATGTCTTTGAAAGTTTCAAGAATAACAAAGTTGTGCTGTATTCTAGAAATATCACATGCAAGTGTAAAGAAGTATCATCATAGAATGCCAAAAAGTGTATTCGTTAAAATACAACCACTACATTCTTAAATTTTTTATGTTCCTCATTTCTGTGTATCTGAGCTGACATGAAAATATGATCAAAGAAAGTAAATATACTTTCTTTACACATGAAATATACTTTCATATGTATATCTGCTCAATAATGCTAGATTTTAACATACTCTAAGTGTGAGAAAGTTAATTTAAAAACTATTCATGCAGAAAGTCTGGGCTCCATATGACTTTAGGCATTCTATGAAAGATATGTTAAATACATTATGTATGTATAAAAGGAATCACAGATAATATTTTTTCATATATCTTACTTTCTATTTTCTATAATTTTATATACACAGTGATGCATTCATATATAAAAGTATTAAAATAGGAATATTACCCTTAACTTTTAAAGGCATTATTTTACGAGAGTTTTAAAAGAGGAAAACTATTTTTACCTCCCAGTCCTGGTCTAAGCCGATTATCGTAACCATCCAGAAGTCTGTCAAGAATTCTCGTAAAGATGGTAATGTTATTTTTAGCCTCATCTTCTTGGATGTTAGCCAGCACCAACCTAAACAGATAATTTTAAAAGCTGATATATATACATATGTGTGTTTTGCAAATGCCAACATGCTTTTCTTCCTTAATTTAAATTTTAACACTCCCTGAGCTATTAGTACCACCCGTTTTCCTCCTTTTTTTTTAACTTCTATAAATATCGGTATGTCTTCAAAAAAGGTAAACATGAAATTGAAATAGATTCTAAATAGTAGATTATCAGAAGTTTGATGTTAACATTATTTGAGATTCTTGCCCCTTTAACATTTTATGTGGACTATTCATTTTCTTTCTAAATCCATCTCCTGGGATATATTATGATTGTAGATTACCACATGCAAACACTATTAGTATTGTTATTCTACAGTTAGAAAATTCCAATAATCAAACAGACTCCTGAAATAACCGTTTTCAATATTAATTGGAAAATAAATTGCTTTTTTGGAGGTAAATATATTTTCTATCTCTCTCATAAGTGTCTTTCTTTTTCATATGTATTTTTCTCTTTTAAATCAGGATTTTTTCCTTACTTTGGGTATACCTCCACCCAATGGCCAAGTGCAATATAAGCATCAGGGAAACTCCACTGGCTATGTGCCAGGCTCCATGTAGCCAGGAGGTGGAGGTGGGCTCTGAAAGCATCAGCAACACATACACAGCTGCAGAGATCCTTAGAGCCTAGTTCTTCCTGATTGGCCTCTGAGAAGAGCAATATTGCAAAGATTAAAATGCCTAGTTACTTTGTTTTGGTGACAATTTTGTAGAAAGAACAAATGGTCTTAAAATATCACCAGAAAAGCTTTAGAAATTGTGATTTTCTCCATTATTTCTCCATCATAAAGCCAAACACCTGATTCTGTGACATGCAGCAATTTGTTGCAGAAGCAACTAAATGTATAAAACAGAATGTCCCTTTTCATTGTCTTTTTTTTTCTCAGAATGAATCAGAGATTTAAATTGCTGGCTCCAAAAAAGAATCATTTATATAATAGAATACAATACTGGCATAAGCATTACTGGTCAAATATAGAACAGAAAACTAGTTGAGAGAAGTATGGTTAAACACTGAGATTTTCAATGATTATTAGTTGATCATGGATTGTCCACTATTTTAAAATAAAAGACAATATGTAATTACATTCTGATCAAGGTGCATTGTATAAAATATTATTAAAAGTGTCCATTTGCGTTTAAATGATTACAGACCTAGTAGTTATAAATAGTCACGATACATCAAAAACTGGTAACCAACTTCAAACAAATACTGTCTTAAGAGCAGAGAAAATATTAAAATATTCAAATGAAGATAAACATCTACAAATTAAATAAGTGTATCACTTTATACCCTCTAGCCTCAAAAGTTTCTGTATTGCCTACTTAAGCTAATTTTAAAACCAATAACTAAGATGTTCATAAAGTTCCACATATTTTCATTTGAAAGTGTTTCTTAATCACATTTTATATTTTCTTTCTCAAATCAATATGTAGTCATTAAATTAGTAGATATTTTCCAAATAAAAACAAGGCTTTATGAGATAGATGGTGTCTCAATTCTAAGAAATGTTTTCATACTTTGACCATTACTTGGACAATAAAATAAAAAGTTAAAAGAGAAATAAAGGTATAATAAAGACTTATTAGATTTTTAAAAATAAATAGTTACAAGAACATTCTTATAAAACTTGTATCTTAAGTCTTCTGGTATTTTGAGAATCATATCCTAAAGGCATTAAAGAAAAGATGTCCACTGATGATGAAAATCAGGAAAGTCTACAAAATAAAATGAAGTTACTGAAAGCAATAAAAATTAATTTCATGTTTTTATAGCATAGGCAAAAGAAAATTCATTACATATTTTAAATCAGTACTCCTGACTGTAAGCATTTGAGAAAAAAATCTTAATAATGCAAAAAGTTGATGATTAATAAATCTAGCTTTTGTTTCATTGTTTGTGATTGTGAAGTTGTATACTACCTCCACCTAGAGGTTTAAGACTCACACATCTTTTGGGTTTTCTATGGTGACTAAAGGAGCCATACCATTAAAAAAAGAAAAGAAAAAGGAAAAAAAAATTAGTTAACACTCAAATCACTTAGCTGGTACTTTTCTGTCAGCTCGAAGGAAAACTTGGCTTCCTTATCGAATCCTGGTGTTATATTATAAGTGCCTATAATTAATCACTTCAGTTCCTTGTAGGAATATGTCATTGAAAGGATTTTCTTTTCTTCTGTGAATGTTCTGCATGGAAAGTGTTTCTGTTTGCTTTTGGATCTTATCACTGAGAACGAGAAGCAGTGAAGTTTTTACAGTCTACTACTTCATAGTTCACTTTCCCCATACACCCCCTTTTCTGAGAAATAATTCTTTAAAACACCCTTGATTTTCAAAAGCATTAATGGCCTACAAGAAACACATCTTTGCCCTGAATTAAAATAGTCAAATACAATAAATATCTCACCTGGCAGGGTCCCACACCAAGAAAACAAAAAGCAGGAACTGCATGTTGTAGATGTTCAATTTTGTCTTCATCACCGCCGCTCTTTACAAAGCCATGGAATGAAAAACAAAATACACTTAAAATTGCCTTCAGTTCCACTATCCAAGTAACCCCAAAGAATATCCTTTTAGTTAGGGATTCGTGTTAAAGCTATGGAGATTACTTCCTGGACTGTGTGTAGGACTTGATGATTGAGAGACGATTTCTTTTTTATGGACCCCCACCCCCACCCTTTTCCTTTCTGTTTCTTTCGTTTTTTCTTTCTTTCTTTCTTTCTTTAACAGCAAGATGACCAAGTAATCAGACTTCTCTCTGCCAGGAACGTCCCCCAGCCTCATCATCAGCAAACACTGTTTTGCGCACACATGTAATAATAACACCCTGGACTTTAAACTGGCATAGCAGCTGGAAAGGGAATGGGTTGGAGGGGAGGGGAGGAAAGGAGGGGAGGGGAGGAAAGGAGAGGAGAGGAGAGATGGGTACTTCACGCCACAACCCCCTCAACCAAGACCACCTCCGCAACCACAGCGGGAAAAGCTAGGGGCAGGCAGCCCACTTTTGCAATTACTCTACATTACAGTGAACTGCGGTCCTCACGTCTTCTTTTCTTCACTCCCCTTAACAAAATAAAATAAATAATTTCCCTTCCTGCCCACCCACGGTTGCCCAAGACCAAGTCTTAGAGGCAGCCGGGTTCCGATCAAGTGCTGCGAAACGACGCGTTTGACAGCTGCTCTGGAGCCGAGGATCACAATAAGAGAAGGCGCGTGAGGCTCCGGCAGCAAACACCAGCCAGGCAGGCAGCGGTAATCACAGTGAGCAAAGTTGAAGACTATAAAAGAGCCAGGCTAACGTGCTGCCGAGCAGGTGTCCTGGATTTTATTGTAGTTGCAAATATGCTTCTGGTGATAAGTATCGAAATTATTTTTTAAGTGCGCTGGGGAGGAGGGAGGTGGGGGAATTGAGCCTCCTCCGTTTCCAGGGAGCCTCTGAAAGTGGGGTTGGGGGAGATGAGGCATGCACGTCAGGCAAAGACAAACAGGAAAGGGTCTCTATCGGGACCAACGTGTGCGACCCTACCTGAAACGGCAAGCAGAATTCGGTGTTTTCTTCCTTTTGCCCTGATCTTGACGAGATAGGAAACTTGAGAGAGAGAGAGAGAGAGAGAGAGAGAGAGAGGGAGAGAGAGAGAGACCGAGACTGCAGCAGCCAAGAGAGCGTGGAGCGATGGGCTGGTGGAAGCCGGAGAGGAGCGCTAGGAGCCGCGGCGGCGGCGCGAGGTGTAGAAGGAGGCGAAGGCGTTAGTAGTGGCGGTGATGGGCGGAGGAGGAGGAAGAGGAGGAGGAGGAAGAGGAGGAGGGGGAAAACGATGACAGGAGCTGGGGCCGGGGGGGAAATTGGGGGGACGCGGGCGGAGGCGCGGTGCGCGCCGGCGGTGGCGGGCACGAGCCCCGCGCCTGGAGGAGGAGGAGTCAGGCCGGGTAGGCGGGCTAAGGAGGTTCCCGGGAAGGCAGGGCCCCCCCACCCCCCCCAACACACACACACTCCCCTGCCTCTATCCCTCGATCCCTGGTAACTGACCGTCGCCCGCCTGGCACTAGCAGCGGCGCAGACCCGGGCGGCGTCGGGCGCCTGGGTGCGCTCGGAGCGCCGCTCCCCTCGCCCACACCTCCCCGGAGGAGCGGAGCCCAAGCGCAGCCCCGGGCTGCTCCCCGAGGCCGCTTGCTGGGGCTTCCGAGAGGCCCCAAGGTTCCTGACAGGGCTGCTGGTGGGTGTTGGTGTAAAGTCGGGAATGCAGTGTGGCTGTGATGCCCTAGATACCTGGGGCCGCGCCCTGCCGCCCGTCCCCCAACATCACCCTACTGTGGAGCGACGTGGCTGCTAAGAGGTAAAGAGGTTCCGCTCCTGCTGGAGGGCAAGGGGACTAATCACGCCTTTACTTAGTCATCAACGCATCCACGCAGGACCAAGTTCAAAGCATGTTGCGTGAAATCAGACAGCAGGAAGTTTATCTGATTCCTTAACCCTCCTGATATACCATTCATTCCTTCACACTCCTGCAATAAAGACCGATTTCCCCTGAAAGCTCTGAGAGCTGGAGAATTCCCTTGAGCCAGTCAGTAAAGTCCATTTGCAGATTACACACACACCTTGGGAAACCTCCCGCTCACTTCCAGCAATCCTTTTCCAACCTCTTTTCACAGGCGCCCTCCCTAGCAGGTGATCAAACTCAATCAACAGCTCCAAAAAGTTTACATTACCCAGGAGCAAAAACGGACCTGCTGTGTTTCTACTACCTCTGCAACTCATTCCCCAGTGGGAGGAAAGGTAACAACGTTTGAGGTTTTCCCCCTTTAGGGCTTTTTGCTGGCAAAGGGACTTGGAATTCCAGTCCCATCTTACACTTTCAGCATTGTGTGTTTGATCTGTCTCATTTCTGTTCTGTTTTATCTGAGGCGATAAAATCCAAACGTGCAACTTGAACAAAAAAAAGGGGGGGGGGACATTTTCCTTTCTGTACTGCACAGAAGACAGAATGTTATGCACATTTTACTAAGGCAAAGCAGAGCCAGTGTTTATCTCCTCCAGAAGTTGTTATAAACGTTAGACAATTTAAAGGAAAAAAGAGAGATAAGTATGCTGATATGTTTCTGTCATTTTACATTCAGAGTCAATATGTGCCAAACACTTCAATTTTGTTAGTTATGCACCAAAAATTCAGATGTTTTTCCTAGATGGTGCAGTTTTTCTAACAGGCACTGCTAATCTACAGTAAATTTTAGCTTTGCTTTGAAGATTATGGGAGGAGAGTAAAACCTTTACATTGTAAATATTTCCAGCTGTCCTTTTTAATCTATTAATCACCATTTTCTGGATGAACATTTAATATGTTACAACCTAAACAAACATTCGCTCTCTTATTTAGCTTGCTCTGTGAAGAATGGAACACCACCCAGCTCTCTCCTCCATCATTAATATTCTTTTCCTGACTTGCCCATTGCAGTCTAATTGAAATTCACAAAGATAAAAAGCATGCCATTTAAAACCTTGCAACCAGAGAACCTAAGTATCTTATACTTGGCATGAACAGTTCACTTGCTACTGTATTTTCCTATTTTCCATTTCTGTGAGTCAATCTTCATTAAAATCTCTATCACCTCTCCATTTATATTACTAATAAATTGTTGATATTTTGATAATGGAAGTTAAGCAGTGTATGGTTTCTTCCCAGCCTTAATTGCTATGCTCCAACAAAATTTTTCTTTAATGAATGTCACAATTTTTGTAAATATATTCATATATTATTATAATACTTATAAGGTCTTCTCCTGGATTCTAATATCAAATTATAAATGTTAGTTTTAATTTTTTCATTCAACTTTTATATCAATGGGAATTGTTTGTTCTGAGGAATTAGCTTTTCCCATTAGCACCCTTATTAAATATGTAATTTCAATGACATATGACCCTCTTATATGACACTTCACAAAGTTCAAGCTGCTTTGAATGTTTTTCACCATTTTGGGTTTTTTTTCTGTAAGTGTATGTTACTACATCCCACCAATTTAGAGATGCATTTACTGAAGAATGACCCACAGTAAAAACTAAATTTAAAAGTTTTCATTATAAAACCTTGATTTTTAGTTCTCACAAAATGTTTTACAATTTTAAATGTTGGATAGCTGTAACTTAAACTTCAAAGCACATTAAAGGAAATGGAACTAGAAAAGCTGATTGTGGGCAGCAGATTTCTGGTGTTTAGCCATATCTATACTGCTATTTTGTTGTATTACTAGCCCAGACAAATTTCTCTGGAAATTTGGAGGATTATCCAGCTTCCTCAAACAGCTGACAAACTCAGCCAGATTTTCTTCTCTGCTCTTTGTGATAGAGTGCAGGTTAACTGCCTGAGATCTGAGCCAGCCTGTGTGGGTCGTGACTAAGCTCTTCCTACCCACTCCTTTCAGAGCATGTCCTAAGGCAACCAATCCTGAGGAATAATTGACAACTAATTGGTTGCCAGTAAATCCATTCCCATACAGTCTTGGGCAGCACAAAACCTTCTGTTTCAAACCTCTTTGAATTACTGATCAACAAATTAGGTTGGTGGGTGGAGGTGGTCACTTCTTACATATTCCCCAACCCCAACGCTGAAATTCTTAAGGAAATTTCCACATAAAGACCATGAATAAAAGAAAGCTGAAGAATTGGGAGATCTTGGTTTTGTCTGATTTCTTATTAGCTGACATCTCACAATATTGTACAATTTTAAGATTTGTTATAAAAACTGTTCATGTTCTTGAACAGATATTTTGTACAGCTTCCATTTTTAGAGCTCAGCCTAGCATTACTGCTATAGAGAGCTACTACTTTATATGCCCTAGGGAACTTCATTAATCTTTAAGCTTTCTATAGAGTGATATGTGTATAGAAGTATATATATTACATATGTATATATATAATACACCTATATTTATTGTACACTTATATGCATACATACATATATACAAATATGCTAATATATCTGTAGATAAATATATATCAGAACTAATAAAAATAGACATGAATATTTTAATAAGGATAGCATTTAAATACCACAATTCTACAAAATACATTTAATCTTACTACTACATGAATTGGATCATGGTGATCTTTACATGCTTTAAAGAGCAATATCATAATTACTTCAACAAGAATAGCATCTCACTATATTTAAATTTTTAAACTCTCAGCACATATTTCATATAATACATTTGTGTATATTTTAACTACATACATTCCTATGTGATTCATTCATTTGAATGAGAATACAAATTTATGAAAAATCAGGAACTGAAGCACAGATTATTCTGTTTTCAAACAATTTAATATTATCTTCTACTTTTTCCCATTGAACTATTTACTAATTTCAAAGTGGACCTGGAGTATGTGTCAGTTCTCACATATTCACCACATTACTGAAAGACAAAAATGAAACAAAACCGGTGCAAATTCTTAGCTGACAATTATCAATTCAAAACCAGGACTTGGTCAAGCTCTATTTTTCCCATATGTTGCATTTAGATGGAGGGTTAGGCCCCAAGGTTCTGAGAGAAGAAACAGCTGTAAAGTGGAAGTAACTAGTTTCACAAACAAATAATTCCAAAACTACTCTCTTACATTCACGGATCTAGGTCACATTTCATTAGAGCTAAATATATCATGTGTATTAGCTTGGATAAACTATTCACATTACCTTCTTCAAATAGAATTAGTAACTTTCTGTTTACCAAGTAATTTTACAAATTCTCATCCAACTTGCAAATTGAATATATCAAGCATTCAGGATATCCTGGTGGTTTCTGAGATTTTTAAAACAATTTACAACAAGACACACATAAGAATTATTTGTAAGAAAATTATTTTACCTTCCTTTTTTGAAATTATAGGTATAATTTATTTTTAGGTTAATCAATTCCTTTCTAAAACAAAGATAAAACTCTGGTAATTCAAACCAAAAATTTCCTCATTGAAAACTATGCTTGTTAATGAAGTATAAGCTGCTACATGATCAGCAGCTTTACCTGTGAGACATGTCCTTTAAATGATATTCATAGTAATGACAAGAATAAAAGGAAACCTGTAATGTCTTCATTGGTATAACAGCTTAGATTCCATTCTCAATGTTTTGTATTAACTCATTTAATCTTCAAAAGTAAGAAGTTATTATTATTTCCATTTCACTGATAAGAAGGTTTAGACACAGAAATATTAAGCCGACTCAAGGTCTCACAGTGCTGGCAAAAGGAGTAGAGCCCTGGCAACATGGCTCCAGAGTTTCCGTAACTACTATACTATTTGTAATAGCACCTTATCATGCGCAATTATTCAGACAAAGGCAACAACAAGAACAACAAAATCAGAAAACATAGCGAGTCCAGGACCTAATTTGAACCCATTTATAAACACCTCAGGTAGGATAAGATTGGTCCAACTGAAGGATTATTCCAGTATCATTATTTATAGCATCAAAACACTTACATCTCAAGAGGAACAGAGGGTATATATAGTGAAGAAATAAACGAAAAATATAATCAGGCTATGGGCATTTTATGGTCAATCAGTGCGACATGAAAGAGAAAATAGAAACCAATTATTTCTAAGAAAAAGTGAGTAATGCTATGGCAAATTAATTATGGATATCAAATGATTTTAAATATAGATCATTTCTCTTTGGTAGAGACTTTTTGTATTTGAGAGAGTGGCTTGCTCATAGATGCTCAATAAATAATTGCTGATCTTTGTAAAGTTAAGCACTTTGGAATACAAATTGGGAGCCTTGGTTCCAGAGCCTGACCTTGGGCAGTCTTAGCTATGACATATTCTGTTACCTCTTAGAGCTCTATCTCTGTCCATCACTGACTATCAGTGCTTAGATACCTTTTTTCCTCTACCTTTTCACCTTTCTCCTACGGAAATCCTGAACACTGGGAGATATTCATTCTAGACTCTTTCTCAACCACCCACCAGTACCGTACACATACACACACACACACACACACACACACACAATTACTATCGCTGAGAAAGTACCTCCTATCTATCCATCATCTGAACCATTCTATTCATTACCAATTCCATAGCCTTATCTCTATCCTCACTTGGAATACTGCAATACTAATAAACAGTGGCCTACTAATTAGTTTCTCTGCCTCTGATCTTCGTTTTCTCCAATCTGTCTTCCATTGAAACAACAAAAATGTTTCTAAAACTAATTTTGATAGTGTCACTCAGCCATCTAAAATGTTTTCTTGAGAACAGTATAAGATGCAAACTCTTTTGCATATCACATCTGACTTCAAATTATAGCTTATACCTCCAGTCTCAACTCTGCTTTCTCTGCACACTCCTTGTTACACACATGCACACACATGCGTGCACATACACACACACGCACACACATCCATAGCCAGCATTCATTTTTCAAGCATCATTCTTTCCTCTATGCTTCCTGCAAACATAACTTTTTGCATTTCTCTCAAGAGCCAGTGGTTTCATGTCTCTATGCTTTTGTTTCTCACTGTCTTCCCCTACTGGAATGCCACGTTCACCCTATCTACCTGATGAACACTCCAAGTTTCAGCCATGTAAACTACTTCTTCTTCAAGATAAAATTATCATGCCTTACTTTTTACTCCTGTTGAACTTAGCACAAGCATTTAACATTAAACCTAGAATATTCAACTGAACTTATTTATTAACTTTTCTATCACACTGTCTTAGTCATTTGGGGCTGCTATAACAAAATACCATAAAATGTGTAGCTTTTAAACAACATAATTTTACTTTGTACAGTTCTGAAAGTCAAGAACTCCAAGATCCAGGCACTGCAAGATTCAGTGCCTGGTGAAGGCATGCTTTCTTGTTCATAGATGGTGCCCCTTGCCATGTCTTCACATAGTAGAAAGGGGGAGGTAGCTCTCTGGAGTCTCTTCTATAAGAACACCAATCTCATTAATTAGGACTCTGCTCTCAGGACCTAAGTATCTCCCAAAAGGCCTCACCTCCTAATACCACAGGGATTGGGATTTCAACACGCGAATTTTGGGAGAACACAAACATTCAGATCATAGCACTCACCCTATTGAACTGTGAGCTACTTAAAGGCAGAAGGAGACTCATCTAAGCTATCTTTACCTTCTACATGCATAGGCAGAATCAAGCATATATCATCTTTCAGGAAATTCTTGAGGACATGAGCATCTGTACCTTCATATGTGATATAGTTTGGATATTTGTCCCCTTTAAATCTCATGTTAAAATTTGATCCTCAGTATTGGAAGTGGGGTTTAGTGGGAGGTATTTGGGTTATGGGGGCAGGTCCTTCATGAAGGTTTTGTGCCCTCCCCCAGTAATGAATGAGTTCTTCTTCTATTAGCTCCCTTGAGATCTGATTGTTAAAAGAGCTTGGCACTGCCTTCTCTCTCTCTTTCTTTCTTCATCTTTCCATGTGATGCCTTCTGTCCAATGCCTTCTGCCATGAGTGGAAGCAGCCTGAAGCCCTCACCAGAGGTAGATGCTGGTCCTGTACAGTGCCAGAAGAACCATAGGCCAAATAAACTTATTTTCTTATAAATTATCCAGGTTCAGGTATTTATTTATAGCAATGCAAAATGAACTAAAACAATATGTGTATGGGAATCATAATCCTTCCTTCAGAGGAATGAGATGTTACAGAGAGTTGAGGTTAAGAGCTCAGACTCTGGTTCTAAATCCGAATCCTGCTGCTTATTCACTATACAACCTTTGACAAATTCCTTAGCCTTACCTTGTCTTAGTTTTCTTACCTGAAGAATAAAAGTATTTGTAGAACCTACTACTTTTGGTCATCACAAGTATTTTATGAGTTGATATATGTGCACAGAACAACACATGGATCATAGACAACACTACACAGTGTTTGCTGATGTTACTGAAGTATTTGAAAGCTGTTAGATCACTGCCTCCACATTCAGATGATGAGATTTAGTTGCATGCACAGCACTTGAATTTGTTGATTCTTTTGGCTCTTACCTTTTCCCATGAGTGTGAATATGTTCCCATCCACTCTTTCCCACCCACATTCAAGCTCCCACATTCACAGAATGACCTGTCAGAGCCCAGCACATATACCTACATTCTCTTACTTTGCATTAGATTATTTTTTCTCATGAATACATTGTTTCCCTCATTCCCTCATTTTTTTTCTGCTCTTTTTTTTCTCCTGTCCTCCTTTTAGTATCCTATGCCCTCCTTTTTATTCCAGCTCGGCCTGTTTCCATCTTTCGTTAGTTCTCTAATGTCCCCTTTTCCTCCCTCTTTCTCATTAGCATTCCTACATAGCATACATCTGCATTTGTGTATGCACTTGTCTTTTGGCATATGGAAAAATGTGTGTTTATAAGAGTGCATACAGATAAGAAGACAGTGTCTATTTAAGCAGATGGGAATGTGAGTGCTTATGCTGCACATGGATGGGCATCCCTGCCTGTGTTTCTGGGTAAAGGCCTCTGTATAAGCAATACTATTAAATCCACTCAAATGCATGGTATTGATCCATTATATTAATTGAATTGAAAAGTCAAGAGGGGCTTTATTTTTTAAATTGGCTACTGATTTGCCTGAATTTTTTTTTAAAGTCACATGTTTAAATGAAGCCCAAATCTGTAACACCTAGAGAGCTAAATTCATTTGTCAACGTGAAGGCATCCAGCTGCCCCTCCTACCCATGCCCTAGAGTGAAATATGGTTAAAAGTTGCTCTTCCTTTTTCTGTGATTTCGGGTATCCAGTACGTATTCAGTTGGAAAAGAGAAATATGAAAATTTTCTGCATTATGAATTAAGAGTTAACAAATTATCCTTAAAATAGGATAACAAACAATTAAAATAACAAACTATTCCAAAATATTTTGGTGGGGAGGGAGACATTTTTATAGAGGCTAATGATGGTGCTCTCCAGCATTATTGCTCTCCAGCAAATATTGCCAGTTTCCAGCATAGATGTATGAACAGATCAAATTTTCTCACTTTCCTTGAAATTAGAGTTGCTAATGAAAATTGCTCTGACAAATGATAGGGAAGCTAAACAGACTTAGGCCATTTCCAGATGGAAACTGGATGAATGAGTGTCTGATTCACCATGTTTACTCCTTCCCTGTTACCTGGGTATGACCAGTGATGCTCCAAATAGTGCTGGTTGCTCAGTGGGTCCTTGAATGAGGATGACAAAGTTCAGAACTCTTAACTGACTGGCACTGAACTTATAGCATGGACGAGAAATACATATTTGCTGCTATAAGCCTCTAAAATTTGGAGTAGTATCTACTACAGAATAACTTGATCTCTCCTTACAGCTGAAATATGAGGAGAAAAGCAAAGTTTTTTTGTCTTGTTTTAATACCAAATATTGATTGATGAAGTGGCATATAAAATCTTTTATGGCAAAGAAGATTTTTTAAAAGATCCAAAAATCACAGCCCATAAATACTTGCTTGCCTAAGCCTAAACCAAATTATTTCATGGGTCTTTGGTTGTATTTGTTTTTTTCCCAGTTCTTAACTGTTTTTATCTTTATTTCTCCTCCACCTAAACACCCAGAGGGGTTGAGAAAAAGTCTGAGATTGTTCTTGAAAAACATTTCTTCTAAATTTCCGTTTCATTCTTCCTTATAGTGGCACAGACATTGGGTAGGTGGATGATATTCATTGAGTTCCAACAGGAACTCTGATTATCAAATCATCTGACAGGTATTAGAAATGGGATAGAAAATGATTTAAAAAGAAGGGATAAGGAAAAGAGGACTGATGTGACAGCAACTGTTAGATGTTAAAGTGAAAGAGAGACGATTAAAAAAAAAAAACTGGTTCTGAGTAGAAATGCATGTTAGGAAGGTATCTCCATGTTTTCACTACATAAAGAAAAACAAAAGAAATTGGCTCTGACCTAAAAATACAATGAGAACTTTGAGGCCTTTTTCAGAGATTTTTGACAAGGTAGAAAAGGCCAGTTAGTTGCAGGTTTTAATATGAACTATTTCATTGTCATTGCACAATTCACTGGAGCAAAAATTTGTGGGTTTAAACTGCTTTTAGCTAGTCAATCAACATCAAACCATTGAGACAATTTAGCATTCAAATTGTGAAAAGAAAAATGTACTTGTCTTTAATAAGCCCTTGAGGGAACAGAAACTATTTCTCTCTCCTTATATTCCTCACAGTGCTTTCCAGACAGTAAGTGCTCAATAAACATTAATAGAAAGTACAATAGACAAGTTAATAAACATGAGTAAATTAACAAATGAATGAAAGACTGTGCCAAAAAGTTCTTAAAGGTCGTTTATAGTAGCTCACCTGTTCTCACCTTCTCCATTTTGACCCTCTCTAGCCTGGCCTCAATGCAGTAGGCTGTGTGATCTTGCCACAATACAGAGCTGATCGTGTCACTGCATAACTTAAAATTCTTCAAATACTTTCTATTTCTCCTAAGTTCAAGACTAGATTCCTTACATGGCTGATGTCTTGCATGCCTTGGCTCCTATCTGGTGTTGAATCATTATTTTCCTTGCTCCATGAACACCAGCCTTCTTTCAGTACTTGAAATATGCCAGGCTCCCTAATGGCATTTCTTTTCCTGCCATAGGGCATCATAGCACATTTCCTCTGATGGAAGCCTCCTACCTCCTTTACCTGATTTGCACCTATTCATCCCTCTTAGAAGAAATTAGGAAGCACTTCCTTAAGCCTTCCCTGACATAGTAACCCCACCACCAGTCTCTGTTATGTTCCCTTGTTAAATGTGCTTTTTTTAAAAGATATGTTGTCTCAGTTTTTTAATCATTGTGTGTGATTATTTTATTAACATCTGTTAACCAACAGTGCTATATATTCCATGAGTTCAGGTGTCCTGCTTATTTTTATTTAACATTGTATATCCTTGAATTAGTGCATTGCCTGATTCCTTGTAAGCATGCAATAAATCATTGTTGAAAAAAATTAAAGAACAAATAAATGTATAACAAGCTCAAAATGTGATGTATAATGTTACTTTCAAAGATAACATTTCCTATGCCTAAAATTAAATCTATAGTCCAATTATTTGGACTGTTGCTATTGTCATAAAGAGCCTATGGAGAACTAGGAGCTGAAGATAACGTCACTGCCTCTCTACACTTACGAGAAATGAGACGAGGACACATTTTGTGTTGGTAAAAAAGTGGGAGAGAAATTCAATCAAGGTAGGCCAGCAAAAGGAACAAAAGGAAATGATGTATTTGGTTCACAATAAGGAAGTTTTTTTTTTTTTGAGACCAAGTCTTGCTGTGTCTCCCAGACTGGAGTGCAATGGCGCAATCTTGGCTCACTGAAAACTGCGCCTCCCAGGTTCAAGCAATTGTCTGCCTCAGCCTCCCGAGTAGCTGAGTTTATAGGCACCTGCCACCATGCCTGGATAATTTTTGTATTTTTAGTAAAGACAGGATTTCACCATCTTGGCCAGGCTGGTCTTGAACTCCTGACCTCGTAATCCACCCACTCAGCCTCCCAAAGTGATGGGATTACAGGCATGAGCCATTCAATGTAGGTGGTAATGATAGAGGCCAGTGGGCTATTAGCTTCAAAGGATAAAACTTCAAGTAGGTTATTGCCAGTGTTCAGGAACTGACATCCATCAAATCTTGCCTTAGTATCTCTGCCTAAAATAGAATGATCTATTATTATTTAGCTAGAATATAGGACTAAAGTCTGATGGATAAAGAAGAACACTGACATTAGAAAATCATAGCCTGAAATGTTTTAAGGGACTTTGCCATCAAAACCAATCCTGCCATCTATTTCTACCTAGGGCTATGTCTGAGCCATAAAGGTGACTAACTTTAAGAAACCATTGAATTTACAAGTCATCTAGGAGCTCACTGAGGAACCCTCTCAAACACTCTACCACCACCACCAGCTGGTTTGTTTATGATATTTTCTGGTGCAATTAACTGTAGACATTTTAGTATAAGTAGTAGACATATGTGTATAGGCAATTTAAATTTAACTAACATCTTACGGTGGGGTTAATTAACCTAAGAAAATTTTCAGTATAAATCAACCTGTTTTAGGCTTATTAATTAGCATAAGACCTATAATAATCTTTTGGAGGTAATAGTAATGGGATTTGAAGCTAAGAAGACTTTAAGAGGACCCAAACTCCTTGCATGAATAAGGTCTACAAAGAGCAAGCTCAGCAATGCCCAGAGTGCTGCAAGCCAACCCTAGAGACTTTGACCTGGAGACATCTTGCCACTGGATCCAATTATAAGGCCAGCAGATCTTGCCATCAGACTCTCTTGTGTAACACTCAGAGCGAATATTTCATGGAAGATGCTGGTCTATGGAACTAAGGGCAAATGAATGAAACTTTTCCCAAGCTAAGAAGTTCCATGACTATACCTGCTTGTTAATAAATGCATTCTGCTTGGAAGATTTTCATCTGAGATCTGCTTTCATTGTGAGTTAACATCCATCTAGTTAGGAGATTGTAGGATAGAGACTACCTCTAATCAGTGGTGGTTACTCATGTTTACCAGAAGAACCTGATATTCACTAAAGGGTCAAATTGGTTTTGCATAGTTGGGTGATCTAGAACAGTTCACAGGATCTGTAGAGTTTGAAAATGAGAGAACAAGGAATGAGTAGCTGGTATTTAAGAAAGTGTTGCTAGGGCTTTAGAGTTGTGATAGGACTAAAGGTATCAATAGTGACAAAAGTTGGCTGAAGCTAGTACATAAAGGAAAGGTGTACTCACACCTGAACCTAAGTTTTTCAATTTAGACAAGGCCTCCCTTGGAAAATAAAACTTATGTCACAGGAAGAAAGGGCATGAAGCAGAAAAGGTGTTTTATTTCTAGAACATTTGTAGGTAATATGGAAAGAAACTCTTGAGCCTGGTTGTTGGTAGGCTTAGAGCTTGGCTCTGACCCAAGTCAGAGCCAGAGATATTTTAAGTTTTAGCATCTTTCCCCAAAGAAAGCTCACCATGGTGAAACCGCCCCCATAAAGTTTACAAGAATTACATGCTGGATTCTGGGCAGAAAAAATAGTTATAATTAAGCATTAATCAGGATGCACTTTGGTTGAGTCAGATGGGGCTGACTTTATGTGGCTGTGCCGAACCCAAGGTCTAATCCCCATGAGCTTTATGGAGGAGTGAGTTTCCAGCAAGACTTCATGTGATCTGTTCTACTGAGGCTTTACCTAGTTGTCAGGATGCTGGCTTTCCAGGTCTTCAATAACATCCAGTCTCCAGGCTGACTAGGGTGAAAGGGCACATTTGTAAGAAACAGCAATCTGCTAGAAGCAAATTTATGAATGGCAGGAGAATCAGGCCTAAGGATTGCACATACCTGACAGTGTCTTGCTCTTTTTTGTGTATATTATTGGTGTCTTTTATTCCAAGGGTGGAGCATGGGAAGGGCATCCCATATAGCATTTCAAAAGGACTAAATTTGATCCTGATTTTAAGAACCACTCTTACTCTCAGCAGGGAAATAGGCAAAGCCTTATTCCAGGTCAAGTTGGTTTCCTGACAAATCTTAACTAAAGCCTTTTCTCAGGACATGATTCATTTTTTCACTCTTCTTTGTGGGGCCTCCAGGCTGTGTGGAATTTCCATGTTATGCCAAGGAATTGAGAGACATCCTTAGTGACTTTAGCCACAAAGGCTATTGTCACTCTGATTAGAAATGGGCCAGCCAAACTGAGGGATGATTGTTTTTAAAGCAGAGCCTTAGCAACTTCAGATATCGTCTCTGCTCTGCAATAGAATGCCTCAATCTATCCTTAAAAAGAATCTACAAACATGAGCAGATATTTAAAGTTTCCTGCCACCCTCAGCATCATGGTGAAGTCAATCTACCAGCCCCAAGTTGGCCCTTCACTCCGTGCCTGGACTCCTTGTATCATGGGTGGAGGGCCAGTTTTTGGGTTACTCCAGACCCAGGAGAGACACTTCTGTATGACCATTTGAAAAATCTTATGCATACGTGGGTGAACAATATATCTCTGACTCCAATGGAGAAGGGCATCCCACCTATACTGAGTGGTTCCCTGAGTATGTCCAACAATGCCATCCATGAGGCATTCAGATACTAGGAATATCCCCTCTTGGTTATGTATCCATCCATCCTGTGTTTTTCAACTGGGGTCAAAACCCCAATAGAGTGCTCTTTTAGATCCTCCTCTGAGTATGTAGGTAGTTCAAGGTCAAGGATTATTCCAGGTGTTAATGGCGTTAGTAAAGTTTGGGGGATCTTTTCTCCTGCTGCGGTCTTTGCAGCCTTATCTGATTATTGCTTTTTGCCACCAAACTGTCTGTCTGTTGATGCCCAACGCAATGAACTACAGCCACTTCTTTGGAGCCCATGACTGCCTCTAGCAGAGCTAAAATCTCTTTAGCATGTTTAATTTCTTTGTTGTCAGCAGTTAAAAACCCGCTTTTTTTTTTTCCAAATAATCCCATGAGTATGGATAACAGAAAAGGCATACCTGGAATCTCTGTAGATAGTCATTATTGAGTCTTTATGTAGTTGGAGGATGTGGGTGAGGGTAATGAGTTTTGCTTTCTGTGCTAATGTTCTGGGGGAAGTGCCTCAGCTTCCAAAACTTGCTGGTGTATCACCACAGCATACTTGAGCTTTTTTTTCCTTCCTGGTCCATAAAGCCACTTCCATCAGTGAACATCTCCAGATCTGGATCTTCCAATTGTATGTCAATCAAACCTGGCCAGCTAGAATTAACTTGTTGGATAATTTGTAAGCAGTCATGCATAGGTTTAGATGCTATCTGAGGAAGCAAGGTGGCAGGATTTTAGGTAATATCAGCTCTCAACATCACATTTAGGTTATTCAGGAGGATGGCATAATATTGACATAGGCTTCTAGAGATCAACCAATAGCTTCCTTTTTGTTCCAGTAAAGGAAGTACATAGTGGGGTGTGTGCACTGTAGTTGGCTGGGCCAGAGTAAACTTTTCTGCTTCCTAAAGAAAATCACAGGTGGCAGCAATAACCCTAAGGCAAGATGACTATCCTTTTGTGACAGTGCCCAATTGTTTTGAAAAGTATGGACCTGGCCTCTTGATGTTCCCTAAATATTGGGTTATCATTCCTAAATCCATTCCTTGTCTTTCATGCAAAAATAGGTCAAAGGGCTTTCTTATACTGGGGAGTCCTAATACAAGACCTGTTATCAACCTTTCTTTAATGGTCAAAAAAGCCTTTTGGCAATCCCCAGTCCATTCTAACAGTTTGTTATATTCCATATATATATATATATTAATTTTGGGGGGTACATAGTAGGTGTATATTTTTATGGGGTATGACAGATATTTCGATACAGGCATTCAATGTGAAATAAGCACATCTTGGAGTTTGGGTTACCTTATCTCCCCTTTAGAACATCATGTGGTCGCTTCCAAGATAGCTGAATAGGAACAGCTCCGGTCTGCAGCTCCCAGCAAGATCGACACAGAAGACGGGTGATTTCTTCATTTCCAACTAAGGTACATGGTTCATCTCACTGGAACTGGTTGGACAGTGGGTGCAGCCCACGGAGGGTGAGCTGAACCAGGGCGGGGCATCACCTCACCCAGGATGTGCAAGGGGTCAGGGGATTTCCCTTCCCTAGCCAAGGGAAGCCATGACAGACTGTACTTGGAGAAATGGTACACTCCTGACCAAATACTGTGCTTTTCCCATGGTCTTAGCAACCAGCAGACCAGGAGATACCCTCCTAGCCTGGCTCAGCAGGTCCCACACCCACAGAGCCTTGCTCACTGCTAGCACAGCAGTCTGAGATCAACCTGTAACACTGCAGCTTGATGGGGGTAGGGCAATCCACCTTTGCTGAGGCTTGAGTAGCTCAAAGTGTAAACAAAGCAGCCAGGAAGCTGGAACTGGGTGGAGCCCACTGCAGCTCAGCAAGTCCTACTGCCTCCCCAGATTCCAACTCTGGGGGCAGGGCATAGCAGAACAAAAGGCAGCAGACAGCTTCTGCAGACTTAAACATCCCTGTCTGACAGCTCTGAAGAGAGCCGTGGTTCTCTCAGCATGGTGTTCGAGCTCTGAGAACAGACAGATTGTGTCCTTAAGCAGGTCTCTGACCCCCCCATGTAGCCTGACTGGGAGACACCTCCCAGTAGGGGCTGACAGAAACCTCAAACAGGTGGGTGCCCCTCTGGGATGAAGCTTCCAGAGGAAGGATCAGGCAGCAATATTTGCTGTTCTGCAGGCTGTGCTGGTGATACCCAAGCAAACAGGGTCTGGAGTGGACCTCCAGCAAACTCCACCAGACCTGCAGCTGAGGGGCCTGACTGTTAGAAGGAAAACTAACAAACAGAAAGGAATAGCATCAACATCAACAAAAAGGTCATCCACATCAAAACCCCATCTGTAGTTCATCAAAATCTAAGACCAAAGGTAGATAAAACCACAAAGATGGGGAGAAACCAGAGCAGAAAAGCAGAAAATTCCAAAAACCAGAGTCCCTCTTCTCCTCCAGAGGATCTCAGCTCCTCGCCAGCAAGAGAACAAAACTGGATGGAGAATGAGTTTGATGAGTTGACGGAAGTAGGCTTCAAAAGGTCGGTAATAACAAACTTCTCTGAGCTAAAGGAGCATGTTCTAACCCATCACAAGGAAGCTAAAAACCTTGAAGCAAAGGTTAGACAAATGGCTACCTAGAACAGTGTGGAGAAGACCTTAAATTACTTGATCGAGCTGAAAACCACAGCATGAGAACTTTGTGACACATGCACAAACTTCAATAGCCAATTTGATCAAGCGGAAGAAAGGATATCAGTGATTGAAAATCAAATTAATGAAATAAAGTGAGAAGACAAGATTAGAGAAAAAAGAGTGAAAAGAAATGAACAAAGCTTCGAAGAAATATGGGACTATGTGAAAAGACCAAATATACATTTGATTGGTGTACCAGAAAGTGACGAGGAGAATGGAACCAAGTTAGAAAACACTCTTCCAGATATTATCCAGGAGAACTCCCCTAACCTAGCAAGGCAAGCAAATATTCAAATTCAGGAAATACAGAGAATGCCACAAGGATACTCCTTGAGAAGAGCAACCCCAAGACACATAATTGTCAGATTCACCAAGGTTGAAATGAAGGAAAAAAATTTTAAGGGCAGCCAGAGAGAAAGGTCAGGTTGCCTACATAAGGAAGCCCATCAGACTAACAGTGGATCCCTTGGCAGAAACCCTACAATCCAGAAGAGACTGGGGCCAATATTAAACATTCTTAAAGAAAAGAATTTTCAACCAGAATCTCATATCCAGCCAAACTAAGCTTCATAAGTGAAGGAAAAATAAAATCCTTTACAGACAAGCAAATGCTGAGAGATTTTGTCACCACCAGGCCTGCCTTACAAGAGCTCCTGAAGGAAGCACTAAACATGGAAAGGAACAACCGGTACCAGCCACTGCAGAAATATGCCAACTCATAGACACTAAGAAGAAACTGCATCAATTAATGGGCAAAATAACCAGCTAACATCATAATAACAGGATCAAATTCAAACAAAACAATATTAACCTTAAATGTAAATGGGCTAAATGACCAAATTAAAAGACACAGACTGGCAAATTGGATAAAGGGTCAAGACCCTTCGATGTGCTGTATTCAGGAGACCCATCTCAAGTGCAAAGATGCATATAGGTTCAAAATAAAGGGATGTAGGAAGATCTACCAAGCAAATGGAAGGCAAAAAAAAGCAAGGGCTGCAATCCTAGTCTCTGATAAAACAGACTTTAAACCATCAAAGATCAAAAAAGACAAAGAAGGCCACTACATAATGGTAAAGGGGTCAACTCAGCAAGCAGAGCTAACTATCCTAAATATATATGCACCCAATGCAGGAGCACCCATATTCATAAAGCAAGTCGTTAGAGACCTAAAAAGAGACTTAGATTCCCACAAAATAATAATGGAAGACTTTAACACCACACTATCAATATTAGACAGATCAACAAGACAAAAGGTTAACAAGGATATCCAGGACTTGAACTCAGTTCTAGACCAAGTGGATCTAATAGACATCTAGAGAGTTGTACACCCTAAATCAACAGAATATACATTCTTCTTAGCACCACATCATACTTATTCTAAGATTGACCACCTAATTGGAAGTAAAGCACTCCTCAGCAAATGTAAAAGAACAGAAATCATAACAAACTGCCTCTCAGACCACAATGCAATCAAATTAGAACTCAGGATTAAAAAACTCCCTCAAGACCTCACAATTACATGGAAATGGAACAACCTGCTCCTGAATGGCTACTGGGTAAATAATGAAATGAAGGCAGAAATAAAGATGTTCTTTCAAACCAATGAGAACGAAGACACAACATACCAGAATCTCTAGGAGACATTTAAAGCAGTGTGTAGAGGGAAATTTATAGCACTAAATGCCCTGTGGGAAAGAAGGAAAGATCTAAAATCAACACCCTAACAACACAATTAAAAGAACCAGAGAAGCAAGAGCAAACAAATTCAAAAATTAGCAGAAGGCAAGAAATAACTAAGATCAGAGCAGAACTGAAGGAGATAGAGACACAAAAACACCTTCAAAAAATCAATGAATACAAGAGCTCAACTTTTGAAAAGATCAACAAAATAAATAGACTGTTATCAAGACTAATAAAGAAGAAAAGAGATAAGAATCAAATAGATGCAATAAAAAATGATAAAGGGGATATCACCACCGATCCCACAGACATACAAACTACCATCAGAGAATACTATAAACAGTTCTACACAAATAAACTAGAAAATCTAGAAGAAATGGATAAATTCCTGGACACATACACCCTCCCAAGACTAAACCAGGAAGAAGTTGAATCTCTGAATAGACCAATAACAGGTTCCTAAATTGAGGCAACAATTAATACCCTACCAATCAAAAAAAGTCCAGGATCAGATGGATTCACAGCCACCTTCTACCAGAGGTACAAAGAGGAGCTGGTATCATTCTTTCTGAAACTATTCCAACCAATAGAAAAAGATGAATCCTCCCTAACTCATTTTATGAGGCCAGCATCATTCTGATACCAAAGCCTGGCAGAGACACAACAAAAAAAGAGAATTTTAGGACAATATCCCTGATGAACATTGATGCAAAAATCCTCCATAAAATACTGGCAAACTGAATCCAGCAGCACATCAAAAAGCTTATCCACCATGATCAAGTCAGCTTCATCCGTGGGATGCAAGCCTGGTTCAACATATGCAAATCAATAAACATAATCCCTCACATAAACAGAACAAACGACAAAAACCACATGATTATCTCAATAGATGCAGAAAAGGCCTTTGACAAAATTCAATAGCCCTTCATGCTAAAAACTCTCAATAAACTAGGTATTGATGGAACATAGCTCAAAATAATAAGAGCTATTTAGGACAAACCCACAACCAATATCATACTGAATGGGCAAAAACCTGGAAGCATTCCCTTTGAAAACTGGCACAAGACAAGGATACCCTCTCTCACCACTCCTATTCAACATAGTGTTGGAAGTTCTGGCCAGAGCAGTCAGGCAAGAGAAAGAAATAAAGGGTATTCAATTAGAAAAAAAGGAAGTCAGATTTTCTCTGTTTGCAGATGACATGATTGTATATTTAGAAAACTCCATTGTCTCAGCCTAAAATCTCCTTAAGCTGATAAGCAACTTCAGCAAAGTCTCAGGATACAAAATCAATGTGCAAAAATCACAAGCATTCTTATACATCAATAATAGACAAGCAGAGAGCCAAATGATGAGTGAATCCCCATTCACAATTACTACAAAGAGAATAAAATACCTAAGAATCCAACTTACAAGGGATGTGAAGGACCTCTTCAAGCAGAATTAAAAACCACTGCTCGACGAAATAAAAGAGGACACAAACAAATGGAAGAACATTCCATGCTCATGGATAGGAAGAATCAATATTGTGAAAATGGCCATGCAGCCCAAGGTAATTTATAGATTCAATGCCATCCTCATCAAGCTACCACTGACTTTCTTCCAGAATTGGAAAAAACTACTTTAAAGTTCATATGGAAGCAAAAAAGAGCCCACATAGCCAAGGCAATCCTAAGCCAAAAGAACAAAGCTGGAGACATCACACTACTTGACTTCAAACTTACTACAAGTCTACAGTAATCAAAACAGCATGGTACTGGTACCAAAACAGAGATATAGACCAATGGAACAAAACAGAGGCCTCAGAAATAACACCACATGTCTACCACTATTTGATCTTTGACAAACCTGACAAAAACAAGAAATGGAGAAAGGATTCCCTATTTAATAAATGGTGCTGGGAAAACAGGCTAGCCATATGTAGAAAGCTGAAACTGGATCCCTTCTTTACACTGTATACAAAAATTAACTGAAGATGGATTAAAGACTTAAATGTAAGACCTAACAACATAAAAACCCCAGAAGAAAACCTAGGCAATACCATTCAGGACATAGGCATGGGCAAAGTCTTCATCACTAAAACACCAGAAGCAATGGCAACAAAAGCCAAAATTGACAACTGGGATCTAATTAAACTAAAGAACTTCTGCACAGCAAAAGAAAATATCATCAGAGTGAACAGGCAACCTACAGAATGGGAGAAAATTTTTGCAATCTATCCATCTGACAAATGGCTAATACCCAGAATCTACGAAGAACTTAAACATATTTACAAGAAAAAAGAAAACAACCCCATCAAAAAGTGGGCAAAAGTTATGAAAAGACACTTCTCAAAAGATGACATTTATGCAGCCAACAGACATATGAAAAAATGCTCATCATTACTGGTCATCAGAGAAATGCAAATGAAAACCACAATGAGATACCATCTCACACCAGTTAGCATGGTGATCATTAAAAAGTCAGAAAACAACAGATGCTGGAGAGGATGTGGAGAAATAGGAATGCTTTTACACTGTTGGTGGGACTGTAAATTCGTTCAACCATTGTGGAAGACAGTGTGGCAATTCCTCAAGGATCTAGGACTAGAAATACTGTTTGACCCAGCCATCCCATTACTGGGTATATACCCAAAGGATGACAAATCATGCTGCTATAAAGACACATGCACACATATGTTTATTGCCATACTATTCACAATAGCAAAGACTTGGAACTAATCCAAATGTCCATCAATGATAGACTGGATTAAGAAAATGTGGCACATATACACCATGTAATACTATGCAACCATACAAAAGATGAGTTCATGTCCTTTGCAGGGACACGGATGAAGCTGGAAACCATAATTCTAAGCAAACTATCACAGGGACAGAAAACCAAACACCCCATCTTCGCACTCACAGGTAGGAGTTGAACAATGAGAACACATGGACACAGGGTGGGGAACCTCACACAGGGGCCTGTCATGAGGTGGGGGGCTGAGGGAGGGATAGCATTAGGAGAAATACCTAATGTAAATGATGAGTTGATGGGTTCAACAAAACAACATGGCACATGTATACCTATGTAAGAAACCTGCACATTGTGCACATGTACCCTAGAACTTAAAGTATATATAAAAAAGAAAAAAAATTATCCAAATATCCAATTGTGGCAGAACCCAACCAGTCCTAAAAAACTCCTTAGTTGTTACCTTGTCATAAGCCTGGCAGCTCTAGAAAGAGCTTCCTTCCAGTCAGGGAGCAGGTTTCTCTGTCCCTGCAAAAGCTTAGCCCCAAAGTGTTTAACTGAGGATTGTAACATTTTGCCTTTTCTTGCATACTTCATATCCCTCTTTGGCCAGAAAATTTAAAGTTAATATTTAGCTCTGGTTAGAAGCCTCCTTGTTTGTGCCAGCAACTAATATGTCATTAACATATTAGAGTAGAGTCCCATGTTTTAGCTGAAGGTCTTGAAGGTGCTTAGTAAGAATTTCCCCAAAGATGACTGGAGAGTTTTTAAAGGCTTGGAGAGCTGTCCAACAGTACTGCTGCTTTTCCTTAGTATCTGGACCCTCTCATTCAAAAGCAAACAATTCTGTGACTCTGAACTCAAAGGAATGAAAAAGAAAGCATCTTTCAGATCTGAGACTGTAAACCAGCAATGTTCACCAGTTAAAGTTGTGAGTAGTCTATAAGGATTGGGAACTACTGGGTAAATGTCCTTTGCAATTTGGTTAATGGCTCTGAAGTCCTGAACAACCCTGTATTCCTTAGTCCCAGGCCTCTGGACCACCAAGGTAGTGTGTAATATGGGGACCAGAAAGGTCTACTGTGCCTAAATTGGAGGAAAATGGGCAACAAAGTTTCAATATCTTATTGTGCTTTTTTCCTCAGGAATATTGTTTTAGATTCTACACATACATTATTGTTTTAGATTTCTACACATACATTAACCTGTATTGGGATTGTGGATTTAGCCCTCTCTTGTCTGCTATGGGCTCAGGTATGGTGGTTCATCCTTTGTAGCAATTCTTCAGGGATGGAAGCAGGTTTATGAGCTTCTTGTAACAATTCAGCTTGCTAGGTGCAAACTTCATATGGGGACATGCTGACATTCAGTCATACAGGGAAATGGCAACCTTTGCATTCAGTTTAGTCAAAAGATCATGTCCCAAGAGAGGAATGGGGCATTTAGGCATATATAAGAAAGTATGTTGGCAATCTAGGGATTGAAGTAGTCTTTATAGGGTCCTCCCTGTGACTCCAGTCACTTTTGTGGTTTCTGGACAGTTTGGACAGGCATTTATTTAATACCAAGTAGGTAGCTCCAGTATCTACTAGAAATTCCAATCATCTATTTTCCACTCTTATAACAACCTGGGTCTCTGTGTGGGAAAACTGAAGGTTGTTGGTTGGATCAGAAGGAGCTGCCCAGGTCCTGTAATTCCTATCCCTCATCAACAAAGTTCTCAGCCTCAAGTCCCTTGCCTGCAGGTAGCAGGGAATGCATTTGGTGAATGAGAGGTTGATTTCTCTCAGTATTTGCCCCTCTGTGGTTTGCACAATCTTTTTTCCAGTGGCCCTCCTGTCTGCGATAGGCACATTGGTCAGGATCTGCAGTGGAGTGCCCCTTCTTATTGGAAGCATGGGGAAAAGAGGGTCTTATCTTAAGTGGGGTGCCCAAGCAGGGTCCTTGCCATGGTAGAGTTCCTTGGGTTAGAGCAGCTGTCAGCAAGGTGGCTTGTTGTTGCATTCTTTGAAGGTTTTTCTGCTTCTGAACCTGGTCACTGCTGGTGAATACTTTGAAAGAAATCCCTACCGATTCAGACAAAGGCATGCCCAATGCCCCTTTGGCATTTTGCAAATTTCTCAGAATATTGGAAGCACTCTGGCTAATAAATGTCATGTTTATTATGCTTAAATATTCTGGAACAGTGAGGTCAACATATGTGTATTACCTGAACACTTTAAAAATGCATCTCATGAACGCAGAGGGGCTTTCATTGGGCTTTTGCATTACTTCTTGAACTTTGTTAAGGCTTCTTTTCTTCAGGTCCTCTTTATGGAGTATAGCCAGAGTGCAATCACAATAATGCTGAAGCTTAGGCTTGTCTCCAGTGTTAACGTTCCATCCAGGGTTGGCTATAAGCACTGAAATCTGGGATGCCACCTATACCAGGGTTACCAGGGAAGTCAGCATGCAAACAATCTGCTTCATCTCTAGCCTTTCTAAGACCATTCTCCACTCCTCAGATATTAGAAGTATATTTAACAGCCTTCGAACATTAGCCCAGGTGGGGTTATGAATTGGAAATATAAATGAAAACCGTAAGTGGGCATATTGTTTTTCAAATTGAATAACTCAGAAGTAGAGAATAAAGAATATACCCAAATTAGCCCCATAGGTTTCCTTGCATTGACATCAACACCTCCCATAAGTAGCTGCTGAAAGCAGAATTGCCCTACTGAAGCTGAAGTGGCACCCTGGCTGAAGGGTTCCCTGATAGGTGTGAGAAATGACCATTCCTGTATCCCCCTCATTTCTGGCCTCTTGGAGGTGGGAACTATGGTTCAGGACCTGGTGATGTGGCCAAGGCTCCCCCATATAGTGGGGGAAGTGGACCTGACCACTTGTTTAACTAAATTAACAAAGTATCATCATCTCTTTACTGGGACTCTGCTAGTACAGGATTATTAACATTATCTGATATCCTAATTTTACATTTTTTTCTTTATTGGTCTGTTTTGCCAAAGGAATATAAAACACTATATACATGAGAGACTTCATGTTGCTTTTCTTCTTCCTTGTAGAACGAGTCTAGCTGAAAGAAGGTATTATAACCAAAGGAACCATTTCTGGCTATCTTTCCCCATATTCTAATAAGTACTGGGACCAGGCTGCATTACAAATGTAAATCATTTTCTTCTTCTTTTTCATGGATTTTTAGGTGAAGAATGCCCAATTTTGTAATACACAGGCCAATAGCCTGCTTAGAAAAATCAACTTATCATTTCTTGTAGCAGCCAAGACAAAATTATAGATGTAACAAAGACACAATACCAGTCACTCCTCTCGGTATCTGAGTTTTAACCTAGAAAAAGAGACAAAATGGTTTCCCACAAATCAGGCCTGTTGAGCATCAGCTAGTGACTCCTTCAAGACTCCCCACACATAAATGGAACAAGAACAGGCATGCGGTCTTACAAGTCTGAATTCTGAAACTAGATTTCAGAACTGAGACCCAAAGCATCTAGGAGTACTTCCTCCAAACCGTGCTTTTTATTATCTTTCCATTTGGGGAAAGTCCCCTTAAACAGGGCCCGTCCTATAGTTTAGGGAGAGTCAACAGAACCTTCTGACAGGTAACAGGACTTCTGAAAAGGTCAACATATCAGGAGAAGGGAGAAAGGGTGTTCATTGCACTTGAGATTACTCACCAGATTCAGAAGACATCTTTAAGACTCAGAAACCATTTCTCTACTGTAAGCAAGCTTATGTGCCAAATGTTGGCAATACTCCACTGGTAAGGAAGGCTCCAGAGATAGCCCCTGGCTTAAAGGAGCCAGACAACTACTTGAGCTTATCTCTGGGCCCTCCAAAATGGAGGGGGCACTAGCCATGGGCAGATGCTGACAATGGATGCCTCTTAGTAGAATCACCACTAAGGTGTGACTGTAATAGGCTTATGGACTGATGCACACAGCAAGTCAATACACTGAGACACTGGGTTGCAGCAGAGAAAGAGGATTAATTGTAGGTCACTGAACAAGGAGATAGGAAGAATCCTCAAATCCATCTCCCAAAGGAGCTTGGGGTTAAGGTTTCTAAGGGTGTTGGAGTGGGCTGAAGCGTGGAGATCATTGATTGGTCTAAGAGTGCATGATGAAGTCGTGGGACAGGGAGATGAAGAAGCTGTATTCTCATGTTGATCTTACTCCTCTGTAGAAGTCTTCAAACTGGCTAGTGGAATTCTGGTCCTGAAAATCATCTTAAGCAACCCTTAAAAATCTTATGAGTCCAATGTCAGAGATCCCATCTATAGGAACAATGAGAATGCAAATCAAGTCTTAAGCAGTTTTAAGACACTAATTTTAAAATTCTTATCTATAGGAACGGGGGGATGTAAATGGTCAGTATCTAGTGATATGTGACTTTTAGCAACAAGGAAGTGGACCAGAGTGCAGCCTCATTAATATTTAATTATAACTAACTATATTTCTGTCCAGAACCCAGCATGCAATTTTATCTTTTGTTTTTGTTTTGAGACAGAGTCTCACTCTGTCACACAGGCTGGAGTGCAGTGGTGCAAACTTGGCTCATTGCAACTCTGCCTTCTGGGTTGAACTCAGCATGCAATTCTTGTTAACTTTGTGGGGAAGTTTCAATGGCACATACTAGCATGAATAGGACTGAAATGGGAATGTTACTAGTAAAAAAACCAGATTTCATTCGCCTGGTGAGTAAAAAATGACTGTTCATGAGAGCACAAGTTTTCATCAATAGGAGTGTTAAGGAAGAGGACACAGAGTATTCTTCAAAGCAATGTCTTCCTGAGGGAAAGAGACGAAAGGTTTTATGGGATGACGGACAGGGGAGAGAATACATCATCACATGTAGATAAGTGACAGTAGGGGTCCCAGTTGTACAGATGTAGTGAGCCATTATGCCAGTACATAAGTTGCATGTTATGGTAATGAAGCTGCATGTTATGGTAATGAAACTCCTTTGGGGTGGATATTTTAGGAATGTAATGAGGAAAATTTACTAGGGTCCATCTATAAGTTGCCAGAGTCTGTCAGAAACTGGTTCCAACCAACGAGGTGATTGTATTCCACACACAGTTTGGGGAAAAACAGACTTCAGGGCAGGATGCTGTGCAACAGGCTGATTGTTCAATTTGATTAAATTCCTGTAATTCCTAAAGAGCCTCTCTGTTTGCTGAGAAAAATATCACAGATTTAGAGCCATAGATTACGGCTCAAGAGACAGCTGAAATGTTAGGAAGTCTATGCTACTAGCCAAGGAATCATCAGATTCCATTAGATTCTCTACTGCGGGGAGAGCAAGATTAATGAGTTAATAACCAGGGCTGGAAAGGCTATAACATTGCAAGAACAGAAAATCAAGCAGACCATTACACCATCTTACAGATTTACATTGTTCCCACTTACAGATTTACGTTTATATCGGACAGTATAATGTTCAGGATCCTCTGTCACCACACTCCCCATTGCCGTTTTCCAAAATCAGCAGATAAAATTGGAAACAATACCAGTAGTTGCTGTTGCTGTTGTTTTGAGACAGGGTCTTGCTCTGTCACTGAGGTTGGAGTGCAGTGGTGTGATCATAGCTTACTGCAGCCTCAACCTCCTGGGCTCAGGTGATCTTCCTGTCTCAACCAAGTAGCTGGGACTACAGCCATGTGCCACCAAACTCAGCTAATTTTTTTGTTGTTTTTTGTTTTTCGGTTTTTTTTTTTCTTTTTTTCTTTTTTTTTTTTGATGGAGTATCGCTGTGTCGCCCAGGCTGGAGTGCAGTGGCACGATCTCTGCTCACTGCAAACTCCACCTCCCGGGTTCGCGCCATTCTCAGGCCTCAGCCTCCTGAGTAGCTGGGACTACAGTCGCCTGCCACCAGTCCTGGCTAATTTTTTTTGTATTTTTAGTAGAGACAGGGTTTCACTGTGTTAGCCAGGATGGTCTCGATCTCCTGACCTTGTGATCCACCTGCCTTGGCCTCCCAAAGTGCTGGGATTACAGACGTGAGCCACCGCGCCCGGCCCTCAGCTAATTTCTAAATTTTGTTTAGAGGTAAGGTCTCACTATATTTCCCAGGATGGTATTGAACTCCAGAGCTGAAGGGATCCTCCTGTTTCAGACTCCCCAAATGCTGGAGCTACCTGTAGTCATCACACCTGGCCTAATTCCAGTTCTTTCTATGTGACTGAAACCCTGGCTATTATTACTGGGTGCCAGGGGAAGAGTGATACTAAGACTTTGTTTTTCTTTATTTAGTTATTTTTCATAGGAATTCTACCATAATTTACATGGTTAAAGTGTTTATAAATATTCTTTTTTTCAAATTAAGACAGATTGTGTATAGTCCCATATTTAAGAATTTGGTCAAAAACATAGTTTTCTACTCATTTATAAATACTCAAATGAAAAATAAATGTAAAAGTACACAAGATCCATGAGCGCTACATAAGCCAAGGAACCTGGTTGTGTTGCCCAAGGTATTTCAGTTTAATGCCTGAATGGTTAAGATCAGCAGTTAATTTATAAAGCCATCAATTATCTTTACAAAGAACTGTTCCTGATTGAATTCACCAGACCTTACAATCAGTTTCATCAAGTAGCAATGTAGCAAAGAATGCCATTTTAGGGAGAGAAAAAAAGGAAAGAAAGAACTCCTTAAGCCACTTTAACTGTGGTAATAGTGCCAAAGTCTCCATTTTTAGGAAAACTGAACAATAACTCACATTTATTAAGCCCTTACTCTATGCATGACATTCTACAGAGAACTCTACATATAGTGTCTCATGGATTTCTTGTAACAGGACACTCAGATATTATCTCTGTTTTAAAGATTAAAAGAGAAAGGTTCAAGCTGGTTAAATTATTCCAAGTTGTTCATTCAAGGCAACTGAGCCACTCAGAGCAGCATTATCACTTTTATGAGCTCTAGGCATTTTTGTCTTTGTGATCCCCTTTCTTCATTAAAAAACAAAAATTATATCTTATAACTGCTTAACTATGAAGACAATTATATCCCAGGCTGGATTTACTCTTACATATCCATTATTATTATATTCAATTCTTTTTTCTTGAATTCAAAATAAATTAAAATTAAAATAAAAATATTTTGTGAGACCCCCCCAAAAATCACGAGACCTTGGCATCGTGCCTACTGTGCCTAATAAATAAGCTGGCCCTGCAGAGACAGGATTCAAACTTGGGCTGATGGAATGAGTCCAATAGCTACGTCCTTCTATGCATTCCCCTCATCTTGGCCATTGTCAAATCGTGAACCTCACATTTTTCCCACTTCTCTCAAAATGATTTTTAAAATACTAATGTCACAATCTACCCAGCCTAAATTCTGTGAGTTTGTAGAACTCCAATTTCTTTGCTTCCAAGATGTAACACTCCAGAATTAATTCAGGATTAAAAAAAAACAAAAAGAAAGAAAAAAGTCACAGTGTTTGCAATGCTGCAAAGGGAAAGGAAATGTTTTATTCGTAGTCATTTGAACTCTTAAAGCCATAAAGAACAAAGATGCCTAACATATCTTTATCATTCATTTCTGTGTTATTGAACCAAAACTGCCTGCAGGTGCATGTGGCTATTTAAAGGAAATTTTAAATCGCTTTCATATCTTACTAATGTAGTGAGGACGTATAAATAGTTGCACATGGCAGATAATTAGTTTATGCCAACACATTATTGTGCTTACGAGCATCTGGATATCAAGTACTTGGCAAAAGAGCCAAAGAAAGTTATTGCTAACAAAATACTACGAAGTCATTTCCAAAATGCTGAGTGGTGAATATTTAAATGACAAAAAAGAGTATGTTAAACTTATGCTAACGGGTAAGATTTAAGTTAAAGAAATTCAGAGAAAAAGTAGCCATGACAAACAAAGAGTGGTATGCTTAATATTAATGCTTCCTGGGACTTTTGTTGCTTCCCTTTTATTATTTTCTTATAAAATAATAGAAGAAAACAAATGCATGGATATGCAGATACATATATAGATTATATAATTATATGACTATATTATATAAATTATATAGATTACAAAGAAGAAAACATCAGAAAAGCATCCTTAGAAGTGTTTATTTCTAGAAGAAATTATTATATATATTTATACAATTTTTTTAAAGTGTGGCATATTGTATAGTTAAATCCCAAATTCAAAAATATATTCTAAGATATATGTGCATTATTTCTCTTGTCTGATACTCTGAACTTTGTTCATCCATGCAGAAGACTAAATTTCCTGTGCCCCTGCTAAACTGGCCATTTTTTCTCTTGTATCCATCCCATGGAGCACTCAGATGTCATGGATGTTGAAGGAAAGATGGGTAGGTCTCTTACTTGTTGCCCATTGTGGCACTGAGACCATTCATTGTCCTTTCCTTCTACCTCATTATCTTATCTTTTTGAAGTTAATTGCTTGAGTCCATCACCTCATATCCCTTCTTGTTGTTCCTATTTTCTATCTTTTTATGCTTTTTTTCTAGTATTTCAGAACTATTCCTGAATTACAGACTCATATATCTAAGTGCTTACATGGCATTTACAGTTGGAGTTTGTATTTGTCTGTTCTCACATGGCAATGAAGAACCACCTGGGACTGAGTAATTTATGAAGACAAGAGGTTTAATTGACTCACAGTTCTGCAGGCTTAACAAGAAGCATGAGTGGGAGGTCTCAGGAAACTTAGGACTATCATGGCAAAAGGCAAGCAAGGACGTCTTATCATGGTGGAGCAGGAAAGAGAGGGGAGGGGAGGTGCCACACACTTTTGAAGAATCAGATTTCGTGAGAACTCACTCACTACTACAAGAACAGCAAGGGGAAAATCTTCTCCCCAGATCTAATCATCTCCCACTAGGCCCCATCTCTAATTTGACATGAGATTTGAGTGGGGACACTAATCCAAACCATGTCGGAAGTTTAATAGGTATAACAAATTTATCATGTCTAGTATTGAAATCTTGATTTCCATCTCCCAAATATGTTCCTCACATGGTCTTTTTCATCTCCATAAAATAGCACTTTCATTCTTCACGTTGTTTAGACCCGAGCTTTAAAGTCCTTGCTTACTACCTTTTATTCTCACACTCAGTATACAATCAAACTGCAAATCCTTTGTTTCTACCTTCAAAACATAGCAGAATCCTTCCCATTCTCATTGACTCTATTACAACTACTACTCCAGGCCTAAACTCTCTGACTTGGATGTTGGTAATTGCTCCTAAATATTCTCTCTGCATGTATTCATGTTTCCCTGTAGTCTCTTCCCTGTAATCCTGCATCTCCATGTGGAAGCTTCCACTTTCATCCCCAGCCACACGGGAACTGAGCTAACAGCTGACCTCACCCTCAGGGGATAAAGAGTGGACACCGTGTCTATATATATCATTCTCAATAGTATTAAGCATTTGACTTTTTATAGCCATTTAAATGTCATTTCTAATCAGAGTAGTAGTTGTGTGTAATAAAAAACCCAACTATCATAGAAAGCTAAACCAAAAACCTAAACCCTGCTTCTCACCCCTTAGTTGCACCACCTCGGAGGCAACAACTTTTAACTCTCTTAACTGTTTTGTCTAGCAGTTACCTCCTTCTATAAAAACAACATACATACATTGATATTCCTTTGCTCATTAATTTCTAATATTATCCTCAGAGTCTCTGCTATTTTGGATGAGGATTTAGTTCTTTTATAACTCTACCCTACTAAACTATCTTCTAGGCCTTATATGGTTTTATTACTGTTTATATTTTAATGAATAAATAGTGCATACATGATTATGGTTAGGTATATATTTTGCACTGGAGAGCCAAGCAGAGTAATTCTTTTCCATTTTCCTTCTTTTAAGTATTTTCTTTTCACGTCATGTTTTAATTACCTTTCATTTTCTTGATTATATTCTCAAATGTTCTTTCAAACTTTTATTATATTGGGAATTCGGAGACAGTCTCTCTCTTTACCTCTTTTTATTCCTCCAGAAGATCTTTTTTATGGAGTCTTCATTCTACTGTTCTAAACTGGATGATATGATTTTGGACAAAAATATTTATTTAAGGTTCAGTTTTATCACCTATAACATAGACATATGGAAAATCTATAAAGCATGCAGAATTATTATGAGGACTAAATGAGACATCTAAGAAAATACTTTATCAACTAAAAAGTACCAAAAATTAATGATGGTATTATTACTTTCATCATTAAAATATTATTCTCATGTTGAATTGTCAAAGCAACTTCACAAATGCAAGGTACTTTGGAAAGGACAAGCATCAATAACTCTGCCTGGCCACCCCAGATGAATATCTGGCTGGGAGGCAGCATGAAGCATTCAAAAGAACTTTGACTTTATAATGAAAGGACCTGGATTTGACATTTTCGCATTTCACTGACTAATATTAGTTAAGTCATTTGACTTTTTCTCATTTCAATGTCTCTAATATGCTATAATAGCACTAGCTTTTTTCCATGTTTTAAATTTTTTTCTATTTAAATAAATTTTTAATTAAGGTAATTACAGATTCACAATTAGTTACAAAAATAGTACAAAGAGGTCCCATGTAACATTGCTCAGGTTCTTCTTATATTATTGACATAATTATAGCACATTAGAAAAATCCCCAGATCAGTAAACTACCATTAACTAAACCATTGATTTTTTTGACATTTCAAAACCTGAGTATGATACAGTAATTCATATATACACATAAAGGTGAGTACAACTTCCTGACTTTTCACAGATTAAACACACCCTTGTAACCAGCATTTTAACAAAAGGCAGTAAATTGCTAGCACCCCAGAATCACCTCTTGGGTTCCCGTTCCAACCCAACTCCTTGATATTTCTAACAACAGATATTAGTGTTGCTTTTATTGTAATTATAAAAATGAAGTCATACTTCTTCATTCTCTTGTGTCTGCCTCCTTTAGTTCAACACATTTGTGGAATTCACTTTTGTTGGTTTCTTTATGTCTTTTGCCTTTGTTTTTATTTTATTTCAACACATAAAAGTCTTTTTAAATGTAATCAAACTTATGAGTCTTTTATGGCATCTACAATTTGAAAGAGGTTTTTAATTTAAGTTTATTTTTATTTTTATTTCCATAGGTTCCTGGAAAACAGGTGGTTTTGGTTACACGAATAGGTTCTTCAGTGGTGATTTCTGAGAATTTGGTGCACTCATCACCTGAGCAGCATACACCATGCCCAATTTGTAGTATTTTATCCCTCACCCTTCCCACCCTCTCCCCCAAGTCCCCAAAGTTCATTGTATCATTCTTATGCCTTTGAATCCTTATAGCTCAGCTGCCACTTATGAATGAGTGAGAACATATGATGTTTGGCTTTCCATTCCTGAGCTACTTCACTTAGAATAATGATCTCCAATTCCATCCAGGTTTCTGTAAATGCCATTATTTCATTCCTTTTTATGGCTGAGTAGTATTCTACCATATATATATATATATATATATATATATATATTCTATCATCTATATATTCTATCATCTATATTCTATCATGTATATATTCTATCATATATACACAAATATTTTTGATATATATCATATATGACATATATTACACATATATGTATACACACACACTATATATATACACACACACACATATACTACGTTTTTTATTCACTCTTTGATTGATGGGCATTTGGTCTGGTTCCATATTTTAGCAATTGCAAACTATGCTGCTATAAATATGAGTGTGCAAGTATCTTTTTTGTATAATGACTTGTTTTCTTCTGGGTAGATACCCAGTAGTGGGATTGCTGGATCAAACGGTAGTTCTACTTTTAGTTGTTTAAGGAATCGCCACACTGTTTTCCACAGTGGTTGTACTAGTTTACATTTCCACCAGCAATGTAAAAGTTTCCCCTTTTTACCACATCCCCACCAACATCTATAATTTTTTTGATTTTTTTTATTATGGCCATTCTTGCAGGAGTAAGGTGGTATCACATCGTTGTTTTGATTTGTAGTTCCCTGATCATTAGTGATGTTGAGCATGTTTTCATATGTTTGTTGGCCATTTGTGTATCTTCTTTTGAGAATTGTCTGTTCATGTCCTTAGCCCAGTTTTTGATGAGATTGTTTTTTTGTAGCTAATTTGTTTAAGTTCCTTGTAGATTCTGGATATTGGTCCTTTGTCAAATGTGTAGATTTTGAAGATTTTCTTCCACTCTGTGGGTTGTCTGTTTACTCTGCTAATTGTTTCTTTTGCTGTATAGAAGATTTTTAGTTTAATTAAGTTCCATCTATTTGTTTTTGTTGCATTTGCTTTTGGGTTCTTGGTCGTGAAGTCTTTGCCCAAGCCAATGTCTAGAAAGGTTTTTCTGATGTTATCTTCTAGAATTTTTATAGTTTCAGGTCTTAGATTTAAGTCCTTGATCCATCTTGAGTCAATTTTTGTATAAGGTGAGCGATGAGGATCCAGTTTTATTCTTCTGCATGGTGCCAGCCTATTATCCCAGCATCATTTGTTGAATAGGGTGTCCTCTTCTTTTTCAACAAATTTTTTTATGTTTTTGTTTGCTATGTCAAAGATCAGCTGCCTGTAAGTATATGGCTTTATTTCTGGGTTTTCTAGTCTATTCCATAAGTCTATGTTCCTATTTTTATACTAGTAGCATACTGTTTTGGTGACTATGGCCTTATAATATAGTTTGAAATCATATAATGTGATGCCTCCAGATTTGTTCTTTTTGCTTATTCTTGTTTTGGCTACACAGGCTCTTTTTGGTTCCATATGAATTTTAAGATTGTTTTTTCTAGTTCTGTGAAGAATGAAGGTGATAGTATGATGGGAATTGCATTGACTTTGCAGATTGCTTTGGGCAGTATGGTGATTTTCACAATATTGATTTTACCCATCCATGAGCATGGGATGTGTTTCTATTTGTTTGTGTCATCTATGATTTCTTTCAGCCATGTTTTGTAGTTTTGCTTGTAGAAGTCTTTCATCTCCTTGGTTAAATATATTCCTAAGTATTTTATTTATTTATTTTTCCGCAGCTATTTTAAAAGGGGTTGAGTTCTTGATTTGATTCTCAGCTTGGTTGCTATAGGCTTATAGCAGAGCTACTGATTTGTGTACATTAATTTTGTATCCTAAAATTGTGCTGAATTCATTTATCAGTTCTAGGAGCTTTTTGGAGAAGTCTAGGATTTTCTAGGTAAACAGTCATATCATCAGCAAACAGTGGCACTTTGACTCACTCTTTATTGATTTGAATGTCCTTTATTTCTTTTTCTTGTCTGATTGCTCTGACTAGGGGACTTCCAGAACTATATTGAATAGAAGAGGTGAGAATGGGCATCCTTGTCTTGTTCTAGTTCTCAGGGGAAATGCTTTCAACTTTTCCCCATCAGTATTATGTTGGCTGTGGGTTTGTCCTAGATGGTTTTTATTACATTGAGGTATGTCCCTTCTATGCCGATTTTGCTGAGGGTTTTAATTACAAAAGATTGCTGCATTTTCTCAAACACCTTTTCTGCGTCTATTGAGATGATCATGTGATTTTTGTTTTTAATTGTGTTTATGTAATGTATCACATTTATTGGCTTGCACATGTTAAACTATCCCTGCACTATCTGTTTTTAATTAGTCAGAGTAACACTAACTGCTGTAATAAACCCAGTATCAATGGCTTACCCCAACAATTTCTTTTCTCTTGCACACTTAACAGCCTAATGTGGTTTCTCTAGGCTGGTAATCAACCTTACTCAACACAATACATGGACCCAAGTTTTCCCCACATGGCAGTTTTGCCTATTTTATGCAGTAGCAGAAGGGGAAGCACAGAGAAGAACATACATTGCTTAAAAGCTTTGGTTCAGAAGTGATAGGTCTCACATCCACTCATATTACATTGGTGAAAAATAGTCATACCAAAATATAAGGGATGGAGGGAGACTGATAAATCATTTCTACTTAGTCACTTTCCAGCAACTACTTTACTTTCACAGTATTACAAGTGAAAAAATACAAGTTTTGATGGAAAGCAAACCATCTTCTCCAGTACTCTGTTGAATAGAAGCTATTTCACAAGTATTTATGGAAATAAAATATGAGTACACACTTTTAAATTTAATATGTAAGACTATTTTGTAAACTCTAACTTACAATTAAAATCTCAGCTCCATGTGTGAGTACTTGTGTGTGTGTTTGTGTGTGTTACATGTAAATAATTCATTATTAGGACCACATATCGACTAAATTTCAATCAAGTAATAACTTTCCTCATTCCATTTAGTTCAACAGCTATTTATTGAGCATCTGTTACATGCTAGGCAGTCTAGTAGATGCCAAACATACCACTATATATGAGGAGATAAGCAAAAATATCTTCTACCCATGTAATTGGTGCTTATAGACAAGCACACAGTAAGATATATAACAAATTATCCTTAAAACATCACCACTTCATCCCTAAATATTCAGGAAGCTATTATTTAGTTTCCATTAGGAAATCAAAACAATTTGTCTACTGTAGGGGAGAAAAATACAGGAAATACTAAACCCAACAAGGCTAGACCATTTTCTTTATAGCATGATTTTGGACATTGTGAGTGTCCAAAAGAGACCCAAAAATACAGATTCCTAAACTTGCTTGCCCAGTTACATGTTTTCCTAATAAAATCTTGTAGAACATCGCCACTGGAGAATTTCATAGCTGGAGCATCTTCTTTCGCAGTTTTATCACAGCACTTTCATGAGTCAGAAATACAATAAAGGCTCACCTCTAAATATTGTTTTCATTTTCTTTTGTGATTTGACTTGAATTTTAAATTTAAAAGACCTAATTTTTAGATATCTTGGAAAACTTTCTCATTTAGGCCACTGTGGGGAACTAGAAGAAACACCATCTGTTGACACTGTGAAATCAAGCACCCCAGGCTGGAAATTTGAACATATCCTTTTTCAGTTTTTAAAATTATTTATTTAATATGTTTCTTATCTATCCCCTATCTTCTTCTAGCCACTCTGCTCATTGAGTGAAAACTAACACATTATGTTTGATAAAAAATAGTTATATAGATTTACTCTATTCCTAGGTTTCCTGAAGAACATGCTTCAAACAAATATCTGAAGTCCCTTCCTGGGAATCAAGTACATACCGTTACTGTTCACACTGTCTGCCCTAAAACTCACTCTTGGGGAACATCATCTTAATCCTGTTCAGTGAAATGTCAATTAATAATTACCCCTAAGCCACTTTCTATCTGGCCATACATTCTAATTTCTAATCCCTGGATATTTCTGCTGCTAATATAATCATGAACTATTTAGTTTAGTGACAAATTTTTTAAACTGATTTGTTAAACTTCATTAGAAAAGGCACTACGTTTTCCTTATGCCTCATTCAAATTTTTTTTTCAAATAAATCCAGGAATTTTTTTTTAAGGAATACTATGTATGTCTCATCAGTGAGGTCACATGTTAATAATCAGGCATGTGTTCAAAATTTATTCTCAAAGCGGGGGTTCCTACCTTTGACCTAAAAGACAATACAGTGACTCTCTGCAGTATTCGTTTTATCATTTCCTGTCATTAGGCAATTCTCCTGAGTTGGGCAAGTATCTGAAGCAGGCACACTTGCTGATAGCTGGTCACTGGCCAGCAGTCCTCTGGCCCCTATTAAAATCAGAACTGGGACTTATGCAACTTCTGGTTCTTCCATTATGCAAAATTAAATTGTTTGAAAAGTTAATCTGCTGACTCGTTAACCCACTGCTAAGCAGAAGAATAATGTAAGATAATTTGTGTAGCCTAAAGGAGACCTGGCTTGGAGTGTGGGGTAGAAGGACAGGGCTGACTAGAAGCACTAGCTTAGCTTCAGGGCTGAACATGTTTCCATGTCTCTAGGGGAAGTGCCTTTACCTAGTTTTTCTAATGTTTTCTAATTTTCTCTGAGAGATGTTATTAACAATAAACACTACATGACATTTGGATTGGACCTACTCTGGAGAAGGCAAATGACTCTATCTTCAACTCGCAATGAAGAAATGGACACATGAATGAGTGAGGTGAGACAGTAGGGGTGGGGTTAAATATACAGCCTTTGTCATCAGGCAGAGATTTGCTGGCACCCCTGCTCCACTGTTGATTAAGCGGTTAGTCCATTTCTAAGCCTGTATTTCTATGTTAAAAAAATGAGGCTGACAATATTTACCTGGAAGGATTATTAAGAGGATTAAATGGAAAACATAGTGCCTGGCTTAGGGTAAATGCTTGAAAAGTGTGACTGTCTCATAGGGAGCTTATGGTAAAACCAAGCTTAGAACTGGGGTGTTCTCTTTTCATTAAATCATGTAGAAGTCAGTTAACACAAATACTCAAATTAAGAAGAAATAGAAAGCTGCACAATTCTCTACATGACAAGATGTATTTTATATCCATTTTGTTCTGAGAATTTGAAAATGACACTGGAATGATATCTTCTGCTTCATAGTCCCTCTGTTATTTCTGTCATTTTTTTCTTCTAAATTGATTTTCCCTTTCTTTTTTTAGCAGATTCAGCTGTTTCATTTTGTTTTCCAAATAAGCATTTTAAATTAAGTTATTTTTATTATAGTTTTCAAAGTTAAATAGTACACTGATAAGTGATGTTGATTTTATGCTATTAAAGTCAAATTTGTTTAATGTGCCATGTTTTTAAATTTAATTTTAAACTTTATTTAAATAAATATGTAATATCAAGAATAGGAAGGAAGTTTCAAAAGATGCAGGTCAGCTGATTCTTAAATTATGTCTTGATAATAAGCTATTTTGAAAGAGATAGGCACTTTGCTTGGGTTGTTTTGCAGCAATTTTGACCATTTTTAAATAAAACTAATCAATTCTTCTGAGCCGCAAATAAATACATATTCATAAATACCAAAGTAATGAGAAAAACAGTAGTGGACATCAAAATTGATTTTATGGTGCATCCAACAAAAATGACACATACAATACTTAAACATTTTAATTTTAACTTAAATCACATGCATATCCATTTATTTGCCAATATTTTCATATAGAAATGCCAACATGTAACATTTTCTTTGGGTTTTACTGAAGCTCTAAATTATCTCTTTTACATGAATCACGTCCAAAATGCATCTTCTTACAATTCATTTTTTTTCTCAAAATTCTTCTCTCTTCTTTCTTTATGTATTTCTTTTTGCCTGCCTGCCTCCTTTCCTTCCTCCCTCCTCCTTTCCCTGCCTTCTTCCCTCCCTCCTTTCCTTCCTTCCTCCCATTACATGGGTGCTTAAAGAGGCAGGTGGAGAAATCTAGATTCATAACTTAGTTACAAATTCTTTATAAATTTTTATAATTTCACTCTAGTTTTTAGTTGTTTCTCCAACACAAAATTATCAAAATTAATTTTAGTATTATATAATAACTCACATTCATCAATATTTAGCAAAGCAGCTAATTTTATTTTCATATTTTATCAGTTTACAAGTATTTCATTATGATGAGTATTGCCCTGATAAGTACAATTGGCACAAATGGGTAGGGGACAAAAAATTTTGAAAGCATCTTAAATATAGTGGGAGAGAAGCCTATGTCTGGGAGCAATTGGTATCTATGGGTATTAGTCATTATATTTTAAGAAAATGATGGAAACATTCTTAGCTACTTGTTAAGAGGCCAAATAAGGAGGCATTTACTGTAATTACTTTCAAAACATTTATGAATTTTAGCAAAATCGGCCTTAATAAGATAAAATGTTCTTCAGAGCCTGGGTCTGAATAAATTTAATGGACACATTCCAAACATCTGGCCTCCACCCTACAGCTCCTTTCTTCTGTAGTAAAATAAGGGGCTAACCGTAAGCTGAGGTAACTAACTGACTGATGGGATCAGGGATGGCAAGACGCATGATGGATACTTTAGACATCACTTTACACACTGGGGAAATTGGATGTGTTGGTCTCAGTTTGAATAATTTTATTTATTTATTTATTTATTTACTTACTTACTTACTTATTTTTGAAATGAAGTCTCACTCTGTTACCCAGGCTGGAGTGCAGTGGTGCAATCTGGGCTCACTGCAACCTCTGCTTCCCGGGTTCAAGCGATTCTTCTGCCTCAGCCTCCCAAGTAACTGGGACTACAGGCGCATGCCACCAAGCCCAGCTAATTTTTGTATTTTTAGTAGAGACAGAGCTTCACCATGTTGGCCAGGCTGATTTCAAACTTCTGGCCTCAAGTGATCTGCCAGCCTTGGCCTCCCAAAGTGCTGGGATTACAGGCGTGAACCACCATGACCTGCCTGAATAATTTTAATGCATAGATTGGATCACAGGATCAATCTCACCTTTTGAGATGTATAGAAAATGAGAAGAAAACATTCAAAGCAAAAAGAAAAGCAGGTTCTAACTAGATAATGCTTTTTTCTATTCTTTCTTTTTCTTTTTTCTTCTCTTCCTCTCAGTCCCTTTTACTGGATTATCTTCCCCTTTCTGACCCATAAATGTTGGAGTACTTCATTTAGCCATTCTCTTGTCTCCCCCTCTTTTCTTCCTATAATTAATTCCTAGGTGAGTCCATCTGAGTCCATGGCTTGAAGTCACTAATAACTCCCAAATTTAAACCTCCAGGCTCTCCCATTTTTTTCTGAAATCTAGGATATACCATTTAGGTGTCTAATAAGCATCATAAACTTAAAAGAAATCTTTGCTGTGGTTTGAATGTCCCCTCAAAAATGCAGATGTTGTCGATGTGATGGTATTGAGAGGTAGAGCCTTTACGAGAAGACCAGGTGATGAGAGTTCCTCCCTGGTTAATGGGATTCATGCCTTTATAGAAAAGTTTCATTCGGTGTTCAGTTATCTCCTGCCCTTACACCTTCCACGATTTAAGGATGCAGCAAGATGGTCTCACCAGTTGCTGACACCTTGATCTTGGACTTAACAGCCTCCAGAACTGTGAGAAATGCATTTGTGTTATTTATAAACGACCCAGTTTCAGATATCTTGTTATACCAACACAAAACAGACTAAGAGAGTCTCCCAAGATGAATGTATGATTCCTGCTGCACTTCAAAACCAGCTCCTCTCTGCCTTCCTCCTGCACACCCTACAGTGCTTCCTAACTCTCTAAATAATGCTATTATTCTATCAGTAGCTCAGGCCAAATTTTAGGGAGCCATTCTTTACTTTCCTCAACGTCCATCTCCTCCATATAATCCATTCATATTTCCCATTAGCTCACCTTAAATCTAGAAACTAACCATTTCTTACTCATTTTACAATTACTATCCAAATCCACATTATAATCATTTCATCCTTGGATTGGGGCAACTGCCTTCTAATTAGTCTGTCTGATTTTACTCTTGCTATTCTTCAGTTTATAATTCCCAAAGTCAGAGTAATCCTTTCAAAGATAAATCATATCTTGTCCTTTCTTTATTCAAACATAAGTAGTTTCTTATATTAAAATAATGTACAAATATATCAATACCTAATTATGTGTGTATATGTCACAATAACATCAAGGCCCTACAATATCAGGGTCTTACAATACTCCTTCAAGGTCCCACAATATCAGACATCCACTCCTTCTTTCTACCACACTTCCTTGTGCCTACTATGCTACAGCCACATGGTTCTTTTTGTTGTGTGTTAGTCACACCACACATGCTCTGTCTTGGCCCCTTAGCTTGTCATTCTATGCTTGTAACATTCAATCGCTAGATATACACTGTCTCTGATCAGCTATTATCACTTCAGAGTGATGACCACTTTATCTAAAAATAACATCTCTGGAAACTCTCTATCCCTTTTTATTTTTCTTCATGATACTTATCACTACCTGACATTATATTTTATATCTATTTGATCATTCTTCTGCTATCTACCTACTAAATGTAAGCTCTATGAGAGCAGTATTTTGTCTGTTTCATTCACTGATGCATCCCAGAGCCTGCAGTAGTGACAAGCATATAGGAGACATCTAATAAATATATTTTAAATGAATGAATTCAGAGATAAGGAAGGGAAAAGTATGAAAGCACTCTGATAGTGTCTGAGACCACAAAGAGGAGTAAAACATGAACAAGGTGGCCTTGACTTCTTACTGCTATTCCCTCACATGGACAGTTCAGCATTACTCCAATTCTGAGTACCCAGCATAGTTCAAACAAAGGAGCCAGAAATGAGCAAAGCATTTCTAATGGGAATTGAGCACTTAGGTGAGCTTGGCACTTGGCTGAGTATTGGATACACATAGATAATTTGGAAATGATCCCTGAGTTTCAAATATTTGTAGTTTAAGAAAATGCAGAAATTAATGTAGTGCACTGTGGTAAGTAAAATAATTGAAGCACGAGCCCCATAAATACTTTGTAGGGATCCAAATTAGAAAATGGCCATACTGTGCTAGATGTAGCTGTGTTGGAGAAAGCGTCACAAAGGATTCTTGTGTCAAATTAGTCTTTTGGCTAAAACTCATATGTTTTTAAACCTATTACAAGTTGACTTGATGAAGAAATCATAATTTATTCTTAGAAATCATTATTTATTCCATTGAAAACCTTACTTTAATTAGTATTTCTTCCCCTTGACAGATTTGACACAGGTAGTTTTCTTATATGTCTATCCAAAGGAAATGGAGAAAAAGAATAATGTAGTCAGGTAGAATACATGTTCAGAAATCTGACATAATCTGAGTTTAAATTTTAAATATATGTTCACATAAAATGTATTTAGGCAATTTTGAAAACTGTAGTGACTTTGGGTGTTGTATGTATAGCATTGAGCTCAAGTAAGCAGATCATATAGATGGAAACAGATTTTAAGAAGAAAAGAATGAAGAGTGGAAGTATTTTAGTAACATTACTTTTTTGTAATATTTGAGAAAATATTTTTCAGAAGCAGTTGATTAGAAACAAAATTATTTCCAAGTGGCTTAAAACACCATACTGTTGATTTTTTCTATGTAGAAAATATTGCATACATTTGATGTAAAACATCTATAAGCTGATGGATGGCAGTAGGATATATAAGCCTAATTAGGTTTACAATATAAAACATGCATCTCAAAATTGTTTCCTTCATTCTACCTCAAAACACATATACGCATACACACATATACATGCACACACACACACACACACGCCCACACACACACATTACCTGGCTAATTGAAATATGTTTTCACAGCTTCAAATGTATGTTGAATTGCTTTTGATGCCAGAAAACTCCTAGCATCACTTAAATTGCTATACACACTCTGTAGCTGATATCTACAATTTTGGCACATAAAACCAAAATATCCTTATTTTTACCATTTATTTTTAATCCATTTGTGTAAGGTAAAGCTAACACGTGAACAAATTCCCTTCCAGTGTAACTGACTGGCAAGATAACACATCCAAGAGCAGGTTTTGTCATAGCTCTGGGTCACTGGAGAAAGGTTTCAAGTGACCTAGTTAGGTAAAAGAAAGGAGTAAAACGGGGTGGTGGGGATAACTGATCTCTCTCCTTTACCAGTTGGCTTATGAAGGCATCTACTCTAATTTTTTTAAGGTGTCCTAGAGAAACCTCTGGGCTTAGTCACAGCCAATATTTTAATGCAAACAATATATATAATTTATGGTCATTAAAATTATTAAAATGTTCTGGCAGAAGATTCCTCCCACTAATCAGCTGGATGATATCCCCAGAGTCAGGAAATGCTTTTCCTTATTCAGTCCTTTGGAAACAAATAAGAGGGGTGAGAGCATTGCCTACCTTTTTGAGGGGGGTTATTGGCTAATGTTGGATTAGTTAAAATTGGTTTGATTATTTTGCAAACAGTCATTTCCCCTTTAACCTACTGAAGAGTCTCAGTTTTGTTCTGATACCTATCCTGCCACCTCAGGTAACAAGAATTCTTTTTTTTTAATGTTATTAAGGTATATTTGACAATTAGAATTTTATATATTTAAGGTGTACAATTTGACAATTTGATACACATGTACATTGTGAAATAATCACCACAATCAAGTTAATTAACATATTCATCACAACAGATAGTATCAATTTTTGGGGGGTGAAAACACTTAAACTCTACCCTCTTAGCAAATTTTAAGTATCAATAAAGTATTGTTAATCATAGTCACATTATTGTACATTATATCTTTAGGGATCTAATCCTTCCTTCCATTTATTGATCTTGATGTGAGAACGTGACCCAGTTTTAGCTAGTAAGACATGAGAAATCTTCAGGGTGTTTCTGGAAATGGCTTCTTCACCTCTAACTAGAGATTCAAAGAAGAAATGATTCTGTTTCTCCTACTGGACATTGTAGTATCTTTCACAGAAGTATGGATCTGTAACAGCTATTTTCCAATTAAACACTCAGACTGAGGAGATAACACAACAGGGGGCATGAAAACAGAAAGGTAGAAGAAACTTTGTCCCATGTGACATCACTGATTTACAAAATTAACTAAATCTGAAATCATTATATCAATGAACTTTTCATTTTGTCTTTCTTTTGATAAGACTATTTCCTTATTATTGAAGCCATTTCTATTACTCACAGCCAAATCTATATTTGCTTTAAAATCAAAAGGAGGAATCATACACAGCAATAGTTTTAAAAAATAAATTATTTAATTACAACAGGTACAAAACCCAAGCTTATTCACTACACTTCAAACTGAGATTTCTTTATTCCCAATTCTCTCACCCAGATAAGAAACTAAATTGCAAACATGTTGCAGCTGCTGAATGACTCAGCCTGGCAAGCTTCCTGTCTGGAATAATGTGCTGCTCTGGGAACTTCTCATCAAACATTCACCCCAATAGCATAAGTATATACTTTCAACAGTTATTTATCAGATATTCATTACTGAAAGTATGGATCGTATGGAATATAGCAGGAGTCTAAGATATGTTCTCTGCCCTCATGACACTGACCATCAAATTAAGAAAAGAAGGCACGAGTAAATAAAAATAATAGAAAGAATGCTATAGATAGTATAAAACCAAATGCCAAATAAATGATGTCAAAAATTAATTCCACAATCTAAGAAGGGAAAATATCAGCATAAGCTGGAACATTCATGAGAGATGATGGAGTTTATATTAAGACTGTTAGACAAGTGGAGGACAAGATGATGGAATTTATATTAGGACTATTAGAAAATAGGGAGATTCTGAAAGGAAGAGGAAATAATTTTCAATGTTATTCTTTAACTCTGCATGGTAAAATGTTGAATTGAGAAATAAATGTACAGAGATCATAAAACAGAAGGATGTTGCAAAAGAAGAGTCAGATATAAGTGGAGCACACAAGATTCAACTGACTGTGGAAAGCCTTGGACACCAGGCTAAGAAATCTGACCTTGATCCTGAAGACAAGAAAATAATTGGAGGTTTTGAGCAGGGAAGTACAACAGTTCTTGTAAGCAAAACCTTTTTTCTGTATGCAGAATTAGAAGGGAAGGAATGGCAGCAGGGTGCTTGTGAATAGGCCATTGCAGCACTGTTGTCATGAGAAAAAAGTTATATTTACAATTTACATCATTAAGCAAGGTTGTCACTAAGCAGAATTAAATTGATCTAAATGAGTTGACAATTCAGTAAAAGAAGGAAAACCAGTGCAAGTTATTTGATAACGTGTAGATCAATACACAAGATATTGATTGGCTTTATCATTTTGGAAATATGTTTTGGAAATAATCATTGTTGTTGAGGTTCATGCTCAATCACAAACTAAGAGTTTCCAGTTGGTACAAGAGAAAACTGGAGATCAATGACAGATGGTCCTGCATTCCATTGTTATTTTGTGTCATATATGTTTAAGGAGTAAAACATAATGTTTTGATCTCTTTATACATAGTGAAATGGCTATTATATTCAAGCAATTAAAATATTCATTGTCTCTTGTAGTTACCCTTCTTATTTTTGTGGCAAACACACCTGCAATCCACTCTTTTAGTAAAAATACTCAGTTAAATACTATATTATTAACTATAGTCCCCATGTTCTCTGTTACATCTCTAGATTTATTTTTCCTATATATCTGTAGCTTTGTATTTCTTGACCTGCGTCTCCCCATTCCCTCTTACCTCATCTCTGGTAACTACCACTTCATTCCCTATTTCTGTGTATTCAGTTTTTTTTTTTAAAGATTCTACATATAAGTGCAATTATGTAATTTTTTTAAAAATCTGGCTTATTTCACTTAGCATAATGACCTCCAAGTTCATCCATGTTATGGTAAGTGGCAGGATCTTCTTCTTTATTAAGGCTGAATAATACTCCATTATACATATATGTAATATCACAGTTTCTTCATTCATTTATCAATTGATACTTAGGTTTTCTCTATATCTTGGCTACTGTGAATAATGTTACAGTCAACATAGGAGTGCAGATATCTTTATAACATGATGATTTCATGTTCATTGGGTATATACACAGAACAGAAGATAGCTTTATGATGTGGTGATTTCATTTCCTTTGATACATACACAAAAGAAGAATTACTGAGTCATGTGGTAGTTATCTCTTTAATGTTCTTAAGAACTTCCATACTGTTTTCCATAATGGTTGCACCAATTTACATTCTCACCAACAGTATACAAAGATTCCCTTTTCTTCATACTCTCATGAATAATTGTTATTGCTTGATGTGAGGCAATTATTTCATAGGGGTTTTAATTTTCACTTCCCTTGTGATTAGAGAGGTAGAGCATCTTTTCATATACCTGTTGGCCATTTTTATGTCTTCTTCGGATAAATGTTTATTCAGGTTATTGGCCTATTTTTTAAAATTAGGTTACTTATTTTTCTCCTAATGAGTTGTGTAAGTTCTTCATGTATTTTGGATATTAACATTTTACCAGATATGTGGTTTTCAAATATTCTTTCCCAATCTGTATGCTGCCTTTTCATTTTGTTTATTGTATCCTTTACTATGCAGAAGCTTTTTAGTTTGATATAGTCCCGCTTGAGCTTTTTATGATATGCCAAAAGTAATTGTTCAGACCAGTGTCATGCAGTTTTTTGTATATATTTTCTTCTAAGAGTTATGGTTTCAAGTGCTACATTTAGGTTTTTATCCATTTTAATTGACTTTTGCTCTTAATTTGGTGTTGTAGGATCTGCCTCAAGTTGTCAAACTAAACATTGCTTTATTGTCTTATACACAACAGAAATAACTCTCTTCAATCAAAACACCTGAAAATATTGTCAGCAAAGTTTATCTCTGATTTACTTCTACCACTTAACATCTGTGTGATATTGAGCAAAATAATTAACTTTCCTGTGTGCAACACTTTCTTCATCTGTAAAATGGTACCCCGCATATGGGTCTGTTGTATAGAGAAATTTTATATACATATGTGTATGTGTGTAGTGACTGCAATCTAATAAACAAAACACTCAATGAATGTTGGCAATTATTATCATTATTAGTTTTGTCATCATCTCCATTATCATGATGCTGTCATATAAAATGTGTAAAGGTCATCTAAGCAAATGAAGCTATAAGGAAGGGAGGCTATTGTGTACAAATGAGACAGTCTAACTGATGGATGGAGATGGGAGAAATTAAGAGCAGAGCCTATGGAGAGAGGATAATTTTTTTCTAAGATATTTGCTGATATTCTTGCTGAACAGTGTTTTCTCTCACTTTGCAAGGCTTCTTGATTTCTCACCCCTTATATTTGTATTTTCCATTCCCTAAGCAGGAACCTATGTGTCTAATCAAGCTGTAGCAATAAAAAGCATGTTTCATCATATTCACTGTATATTGAGAAAATAATTCCAATTTGAGGGTCAAACAAACACCCACTGGATAGAAACCTGAATGCCAATAGTCATCCTAGGCATTACTTTTTTTTTTAATTATTATACTTTAAGTTTTAGGGTACATGTGCACAATGTGCAGGTTAGTTACATATGTATACATGTGCCATGCTAGTGTGCTGCACCTATTAACTCCTCATTTAGCATTAGGTATATCTCCTAATGCTATCCCTCCCCCCTACCCCCACCCCACAACAGTCCCCAGAGTGTGATGTTCCCCTTCCTGCGTCCATGAGCGCTCATTGCTCAATTCCCCCCTATGAGTGAGAACATGCAGTGTTTGGTTTATTGTCCTTGCGATAGTTTACTGAGAATGATGATTTCCAATTTCATCCATGTCCCTACAAAGGACATGAACTCATCATTTTTTATGGCTGCATAGTATTCCATGGTGTATATGTGCCACATTTTCTTAATCCAGTCTCTCATTGTTGGACATTTGGGTTGGTTCCAAGTCTTTGCTATTGTGAATAGTGCCACAATAAACATACATGTGCATGTGTCTTTATAGCAGCATGATTTATAATCCTTTGGGTATATACCCAGTAATGGGATGGCTGGGTCAAAGGGTATTTCTAGTTCTAGATCCCCGAGGAATTGCCACACTGACTTCCACAATGGTTGAACTAGTTTACAGTCCCACCAATAGTGTAAAAGTGTTCCTATTTCTCCATATCCTCTCCAGCACCTGTTGTGTCCTGACTTTTTAATGATTGCCATTCTAACTGGTGTGAGATGGTATTTTATTGTGATTTTGATTTGCATTTTTCTGATGGCCAGTGATGGTGAGCATTTTTTCACATGTTTTTTGGCTGCATAAATGTCTTCTTTTGAGAAGTGTCTGTTCATGTCCTTCTCCCATTTTTTGATGGGGTTGTTTGTTTTTTTCTTGTAAATTTGTTTGAGTTCATTGTAGATTCTGGATATTAGCCCTTGGTCAGATGAGTAGGTTGCGAAAATTTTCTCCAATTTTGTAGGTTGCCTGTTCAATCTGATGGTAGTTTCTTGTGCTGTGCAGAAGCTCTTTAGTTTAATTAGATCCCATTTGTCAATTTTGGCTTTTGTTGCCATTGCTTTTGGTGTTTTAGACCTGAAGTCCTTGCCCATGCCTATGTCCTGAATGGTAATGCCTAGGTTTTCTTCTAGGGTTTTTATGGTTTTAGGCCTAATGTTTAAGTCTTTAATCCATCTTGAATTAATTTTTGTATAAGGTGTAAGGAACCCTTCATGCTAAAAACTCTCAATAAATTAGGTATTGATAGGATGTATCTCAAAATAATAAGAGCTATGTATGACAAACCCACAGCCAATATACTGAATGGGCAAAAACTGGAAGCATTCCCTTTCAAAACTGGCACAAGACAGGGATGCCCTGTCTCACCACTCCTATTCAACATAGTGTTGGAAGTTCTGGCCAGGGCAATTAGGCAGGAGAAGGAAATGAAGGGTATTCAATTAGGAAAAGAGGAAGTCAAATTGTCCCTGTTTGCAGATGACATGATTGTATATCTACAAAACCCCATTGTCTCAGCCCAAAATCTCCTTAAGCTGATAAGCAACTTCAGCAAAGTCTCAGGATACAAAATCAATGTACAAAAATTGCAAGCATTCTTATACACCAATAACACACAAACAGAGAACCAAATCGTGAGTGAACTCCCATTCATAATTGCTTCAAAGAGAATAAAATACCTAGGAATCCAACTTACAAGGGACGTGAAGGACCTCTTCAAGGAGAACTACAAACCACTGCTCAATGAAATAAAAGAGGATACAAAGAAATGGAAGAACATTCCGTGCTCATGGGTAGGAAGAATCAATATCATGAAAATGGCCATACTGCCCAAGGTAATTTATAGATTCAATGCCATCCCCATCAAGCTACCAATGACTTTCTTCACAGAATTGGAAAAAAACTACTTTAAAGTTCATATGGAACCAAAAAAGAGCCCACATCGCCAAGTCAATCCTAAGCCAAAAGAACAAAGCTGGAGGCATGACGCTACCTGACTTCAAACTATGCTACAAGGCTACAGTAATCAAAACAGCATGGCACTGGTACCAAAACAGAGATATAGATCAATGGAACAGAACAGACCCCTCAGAAATAACGCCGCATATCTACAAATATCTGATCTTTGACAAACCTGAGAAAAACAAGCAATGGGGAAATGATTCCCTATTTAATAAATGGTGCTGGGAAAACTGGCTAGCCATATGTAGAAAGCTGAAACTGGATCCCTTCCTTACATCCTGGGCATTACTTTTAACCAGACTATCCCCTACTTAAACAGCAAACATTCTGAAATTATATGCAGATATTTATCTATATGCATCTTTTACAACTTTTTTCCTAAGGAAGAATCAATATTTCTCACCAGTTTCTCAAGAAAGTCCATGACCCCCATATTTTCTCTAAAGGTAGACAATAATCTTGAGCCATTCTTCATCAAAACCTTGTTTACAGCATAATGCTCCACCAACTTTAAAATGATTTACATCTTTTATATCTATTTAGGTTTCCAACTTATGCTATCTTCTGGGGCATTGAAATCCACAAAGTTGTTCTCCATTACAGAAAGTGATTATTTCCATTTTCTTGTATTAAAAATCCTTTAAAAATCAAATTATATACACAAGTTTTAGCATTACAGGAGCTTGGGAACAAGTCCTCGGTGAGAAATACTGTAAGGTGGTGCTTCTCAAATTATCTGTGAGGAAAGACCACTTCTTTTTTCTTTTTACCTCTAATCTATTGCAGAGTGACACTGTTACTGAATAAAATTTGGAAATATGACGATGTCAAATTACTGTAAAAATGTCTAAGCACTTACTCTCAACTTGTGTACTTATCACAGATCCATAACAAGCAGTTCACAGATGAACACCATTCTTTGGACCGCATTTTGAACACTAGCATAATTTGCTGGAGATAGAATGCACTACATATTAGGGTCATTTGTGTTTCATAAGTAAATTGTGAAAATTGAAAGACCTACATGTTTTTAAAAATTATTTGTATTGTATTAAAAACATATAAGTTATCTACCATCTTAACAAAATTGTAAATGTATAGCATAATAATAACTGTAAACACAGTTTTGTATAGCTGATCTCTAGAGCTTTTCCATCGTTTGTGACTGAAACTCCATACCCACTGAACGGAAATTCCTCCATTTCCTCTTCCCCTCCAAAAGAAATTATTATTATTATTTTATTTATTTATTTATTCATTCATTTTTTTTTTTTTTTGAGACAGAGTCTCACTCTGTTGCCCAGGCTGCAGTGCAGTGGTGTGATCTTGGCTCAATTCAACCTCTGCCTCCCTGGTTCAAACAATTCTCCTGCCTCAGCCTCCCGAGGAGCTAGGACTACAGGCACATGCCATCACACCCAGTTAATTTTTGTACTTTTAGTAGAGATGGGGTTTCACCATGTTGGCCAGGCTGGTCTCGAACTTTTGACCTCAGGTGATCCACCCACGTCAGCCTCCCCAAGCGCTGGGATTACAGGCATGAGCCACCACACCCAGCCAAACATTAATTATTTTTAATGGTAAAAATTAAATCTATTACGGTGATAGGGAAGAAAGGCAAATTCCCAGCCCTGTCTTAATGTATTTATGGAATGATTAAATCAGAAGGCATACATGATCAGATGACAGGACTCAAAGAAGAATAAAGAGTTATTTATCTTTCTTTCTCTAGCATGCCTAAAGATATGATGATGGGAATTGCTGTGTTCTTTGTTACCACAAAAATCTCAGCTATTGTGGCGTGTATAGCCTTCATTGTTACGTTTTCTTTTAAAACTAGAAATCTTTTGTTTTGTTTTGTTTTGTCCTAAAACAGTTTTATTTTTTATTTTTTTATTTTTTTAATTTTTTTTTTATTATTATACTTTAAGTTTTAGGGTACATGTGCACATTGTGCATGTTAGTTACATACGTATACATGTGCCATGCTGGTGTGCTGCACCCACTATCTCGTCATCTAGCATTAGGTATATCTCCCACTGCTATCCCTCCCCCTTCCCCCCACCCCACAACAGTCCCTGGAATACTATGCAGCCATAAAAAATGATGAGTTCATGTTCTTTGTAGGGACATGGATGAAATTGGAAATCATCATTCTCAGTAAACTATCACAAGAACAAAAAACCAAACACCGCATATTCTCACTCATAGGTGGGAATTGAACAATGAGATCACATGGACACAGGAAGGGGAAAACTAGAAATCTTAACACATACAAGCTTCAAGCACCTTTCATCCAACCCTTATATTACAAACAATGCATATACAAGAATGTATGAAAAATGAATCAGATTTCAGGGTGCTTGTTATGTAGCAAGACAAAGAATGTAAAATTAAATTAACACAAAGCATCATAGGACAAGCATCTTATGAAGCAAAAAACAAAAACTTAAAAAAACTAAAGATGTTAAGAGATGTTAAGAGGAAGAAGAAACACTTTTTTCTAGGGGTAGGGATGAAGGCTAATGTGAATAACTTTTGTTTGTTTTGTTTCACTATCAAGTTATCCTTTCAATTTTAATTTTGGAGGAAATAATTTTATTGTTTTTAAATTATATGATACATTTTCACTGTACAATGTTTCAGAAACCATATACCAGATGTGTTTAAGGGCAGGGGCAATGAGATTGAAGATGATAAAATGAAGACATAACTGGAAAGCCCGATCTTGAAGGAGTTCAGTTTGGGAAGGGCATATTTTCAAAACATGCACCTTATAAATGAGCAGAAAAAAATCATAAAGTTATCTTAAAGCAAGGTAAATATTGGGTTAGATGAGAGAGATCACACCAATCTTCCTACATAAAATAGGCCAGATTGAGAAATCACACTTAATTTTCATATGAAATAGGAAATGTGGCAATTTGAAATGGACAGGCAAAATAATGGAATAGAGAGTCTGAGAAAAGTAGGGAACTTTGAGAATAAATGTTACAGTGACTGTGCTGGCAAATCACCAAAATAGGAATAATGTTAGTTTCGTTGAGAACCCAGCTAGAACCAAACAACACAGTTCAATTTTGGAGTCATCAACATTAGGAAAATTCCTTGGATTGATTATGGGGAGATTCCCTGAGTCATCTTTAGTGTTCTGAGGTAATTGAAACATTTTTCTACAGATGAAAATAAACAAAATTATTTCTGAATTCCTCTTTCAAATAAACATACAATATGATTATATAAATATAGGAAATGACTCAGAATCTGTGAAACTACAAGACTTGGTTGTAAAATAGTTTATCTCTTTGATTAGATTTTGTTAAAGATAAACATAAATTCCCATATGACCATAATGGTCATTTTAATGAAAACTATCTACTGAATAATAATCAAAACACAATTACTTGATCAGGTTTTTCATAGTCTATTTACATCATGGTGAGCAGGAGGCTCACTACTGAGCACAGTTCTAACTGCCTACCAGATGTGTTCTACCAGGACATTCCACCAACCCCTCAAATAAAAGCTGTAAAGGAAAAAAAAATCGCTTATTTATTATCTTCCCTCCTCCAGCTCCTTTTCCCCCTGTAGTCTCATAAATGATTCTGTTGAGATCATTCTTATTCCAGGAACTAAAGCTAGAAATCTTAGAAATTGTTTTAATCTTAATTTTTTGTGTGTACACAGTAGGCATATATATTTATGGGATACATGACATATTCTGATAAGGTATATCATATGTAATAATCACATCAGGGTAAATGGAGTGTCTGTCACTTCAAGCATTTATCCTTTCGTTGTGTTACAAACAATCCAACTGGACTCTTTTTGTTATTTTTAAATGTATAATAAATTATTGTTGAGTGTAGTCACCCTGTTATGCTATCAAATACTAAACCTTGTTCATTCTATTTCATTATTTTTTGTACCCATTAACCATCTCTCCAATGTACCCTTCCCAGCCTTCTATTTTCTAACTCCATGAGTTCAGTTGTATTAATTTTTAGCTCCCACAAACAAGTGAGACCACGTGAAGTTTGTCTTTCCGTGCTTGGCTTACTTCACTTAACATAATGACCTCCATTTCCACCCATGTTGTTGCAAATTACAGGATGTCATTCTTTTTTATGGCTGAGTAGTATGCCACTGTGTATATGTAACATATTTTCTTTATCCATTCATCTGTTGATGGATACTTAGGCTGCTTCTAAACTTGGTTATTGTGAATGGTGCTGCAACTAACATAGGAGTGCATATATCGCTTCAGTATACTGATTAGATATCTTATAATATTTTAAAATTACTTTATCTGTCTTGACAATCAGAGCCAATATGATGTCAAATCCATTTGATATAATAATAATAATGAAATAGACAATATTCCTTGACACTTACTATGAGCAAGGTGCTGTGTTAAATAAATACTTTGTAGGTTTTTATTTTCATTAAACCTTCATTCCCATACAAATATATGGGTAGTACCTTTATTATCTTCATTCTATACATGAGGAAAGGCTTAGAGCAAGTGAATAATTTGTCCAAATCCATGCATCTGGTATGCAGGGGAGCTGAAGTATGAATTTATACTCTTACCACTGTCATGTACTCTTTCACCTTCTTTCTATTGAAATTCATTCTCCTCATTCAGTATTTTATCAGGTTTTTATTCTATCTAAGCTTTCTCGTATACTGCTGCCTAGCTGATATTCTTACAGCACAGCTCTTAGTCACCTCCTTATTAAAATATCATCAATATATTTGCATTGATTAATAAAAGCAACACAAATTTTGTGGCCGAAGGGTCAAAACTTTTATACTTTGGATGCAATTTATCTTTCCAGCCTTATCTTTCCACATTTCCAGCCATACAACCATATCTTCAGCCAAATTAACAATTTTGCTTTGCTTCAAAGGACTATGCATGTGCAAAAGCTGGGAAGTGTTGAGTGTTTGAACGAGTTTTGGTGAGTCATGCCTGCAGGGTAGTAGGAACCAGACAGGGAAGGTGGTTGTGGCCAGACTGCAAAAGAACTTGAGTCTCACACAACAAAGTTTGACTTTTAGCCTAGAGCATAGGGGTAAAGGTAAGTGATGGTGGGGACAGAGTATGTGCTTGTGGGTGCACAGACACTATTTTCACTTTGTTTTGATGTTATTCTGTCTGAAGAAATAAGCTATATTTGTTTGTTAAGGGGGATTTACATCAGCATGTTTATAACAATTAGAACTTATAGCAAGTTCAGTGATGTTAGTTTGCTTCAAATAACTCAAGGGTTAATGTGAACTATGAGCCATTCTTCAACTAAAGTATATGCTTTTCTCAGATTTTAAGAAGTATCAAGATTGGGGAAATGTCACATGAACTTTAATGAAAGCTAATCATATATAGTTATTTTCAAAAAATGAAAGTAATCAATGCTGACCTGTAAGTAGTTGTTTTGACTAAATATAATAGTCAAACCAACCTGTTGTGTACTCTACAATATGATACTGTAAAATTGACAGTGATTTCATTAACCAATATGGAACTTTTAACTTTAAAAATGTATTACTCGAAAATATTGGCTGGGCACAGTGGCTCACGCCTGTCATCCCAGCACTTTTGGGAGGCTGAGGCAAGCGGATCTCCTGAGGTCAAGAGTTTGAGACAAGCCTGGTCAACAAGGTGAAACCCTGTCTCTACTAAAAACACAAAAATTAGTCAGGCATGGTGGTGCACACCAGTGGTTTCAGTTGCTCTGGAGGCTGAGGCAGGAGAATCACTTGAACCCGGGAGGCGAAGGTTGAAGTGAGCTGGCGCCACTGCACTCCACCCTGGGCAACAGAGCAGGATTCCATCTCAAAAAACAAACAAACAAACAAACAACAACAACCATAACTATATATCTGATTATTTCTTCACTTAACTGTCTTAGAAAATCCAAACATAAGATATCTATTTTTGAATACATTTGTTATTATTTTACATGGTTTATAAAATTAAACACAGATACCAAAAATTCTCAATTAATAGGCAGTTTTGTATTTTGCGTTCTAAGTAATGAGCCATTATTTTTTAATTTTACATTTTATAAAAATAATATTTAACAAATTATAAGCATAATGGTAGGTTTTATTAAAACAGTGTTTTTCAAATAAGTTCGACTGGGTGGTTTAAAAACTGACTTACATACATTACAGTATAGCATTTCCTATCTTGCATTCCATGCATGTGAGAAAGATAACTCAGGCCCAGAAATGCATGTATTTGGAAGACTGAAAATTCGATGGGCATGACATTTTCTAGCCAGATAAAAATATACATGCATATGTCTGTATGACTCATTCCACACAACTCAAAATTGCTGGAGAGTGGGTGTAGCTATGAATATTACTGCACAATGTAGTTTTCAAAGAAAAAAAAACAAATTTGGCAGCTTCCTATCTTTTTGGATAACTTTAGATTAATTGAAATTTCAATTAATGAAATGCACAGCTAAAAATGCATTAAAGGCACATCAAGTGCTAGAGAACAAATGAGGGAGAATGAATAATACAAAACCAAGATGATAACTTTTCTATGAATGTGCATATTTCGTCTGTCTGTCTGACTGCATTTTAACTAAGTTAGGCCATGTCTCAGACAGTAAATTGAAATGGGCAATTGATTTTTTTTTGTCTGTACTTCAATATCATTGTATTTCCGATGCAAATTGTGAGATCTGCATTTTCCAAATAGTTTTTTTCAATTTCAAACATTTCTTGTAAATTGTCATTTGGTTATTGGTTGTGAATGAGCTAGAGTCTACATATACGGAATAATATAAAGACAGTTTTAGTAGGTGTCATCTTTGAGTTTTTTTATATAAAATACTGTGGTAAGTGATAATGCGTTTTTTTACATGTATTATCTCTTTTAACCTCCTCCCCAAAATATGAACTTCTTACTGTTACTTTTTTTGTTTTTTTATATGTTAAAAATTAAACAGTATAACATATTCCAATAAAGCTAGTACATAACATAGTTGGAATTCGGGCCCCATTTTTTCTGATGCCAGATCCCATTTCTAAACTGGTATGTTATTTAACATCTTTAGAAAAGGCTTATTTCAGTTTACAAAAGTTATGGAACCATTGATAATAATTAAAATATAGGTGAGAGGAATGATATAAAGTTATGTCCACAAGGTTTGAAACATGTATGTGAAGGTTAATATATAAATAATTATATATTTATATGCATACAGTTTATTCATTTCATATTCCAATATTATATAAATTATCAATTTATACAAATAAATTCACTCAACTCTACATGCAGCAAAACTAATATTACCGTTCTTTTTTTATAAAAAGTTTTATACAAACATAGTAATGTACAGAAATTATGCAGGAAACCTGTTCGGAGGTCTTTAAATGGATTAATTTTTATCTGTACAAGAGCCTGGCGCACAGATTTTTCTTACAAATCCTTTTATACAATTTTAATAATTGGATGGTTAGTAAAGGTTAAGTTCAGCCAGACAAATAGTGAGTGAACTCACTTGGTTAGACCATGGTTATGTGAGGGAGAGAAAATAACATATCTGTATAGAAAGCGGCCTCCATGGTTCATTTTGCGCATCTTAATAGTCAATGCCAGTCACTGAAGCTGTTGCTATTGCTATTGATTATGAAATTAGCACTGTGAGTCATAAAGGTTTTGCTTACTATCCTGCCATCCGTTTTATTGACTTAGGAACAAGTGAGCTTCAAACAGCAGTATTCGCTTTGTGCATATTGAACATGGCAGAAAGCAAACAAGCAAACAGCATTACTTTTCTCTAATATTGTCTGTGTGCTTCCAACCTAGCTTCGAAGCCTTCATTCACAAATTTATAAATGCCTGTATGTTTGCAACCTGAAAACTCCAGTTCAAGATGATCTCACCCTAGGGAATTCAATATATCCCTAATTATCTAAATAGTACTCTTGACCTTTGCTATTAGTCAGACTTGAATTTCCCAATTGTTCACAATTGTTCTTTCACAATTGTTCTTCTTTTCTCAGGTGGTAAATATTTCCCCAGATGTTAAATATAAGCTTCTTAAGGAATGATGTGTCAAATTTATTTATTTTTGCATGCAAACATTTTATTCATTTGAAAAGAATTTATCATGAATTTATTCAGCACTACTATTGTCTTTTGCTTTATTTAATTATAAAGGGTTATTTAACAATCTTGAGCTTCAGTTTTCTCATCTCTAACATGTGAATAATCAAAGTGAATTATAATTATAGTGAAAATGAAATGAGAAAATTTCTGAAAAGTGCCTAAATTAGTACATTGTGGCTTCTGCATTTCTTTGAGTAAGGCCTTGGTAAATGTTGAATTGGATGACAGCTACTGGTTAGTTTCATCAAAATGATCAACAAATCATTTGTTTAGACATAGTTATTCACACCTCTAACTTCTTAATAAAATTGGACTTTAACAATGAAAATAAATTTTAGTCACTTGATGTATTCTGGAAAACATATCAAATGCATTGTGGATGGTATCTTTGGAAAGGGGAAGGGGAAAGTGGCTAAAGATCAGAGACAGGGGTGGAATAAAATAGGAGAGGAGCCTTTTATCGACAAATCAGGATGATGTGTTGGAGCCTGAGAATTCAGTTTAAATTATTCTTCTGCTCCTGAGAAAATGGGATAGAAGACGAACAAGAAGGAAACAACAAAAATGAAAATGCATTCATCTTGTTTGCAGGTACCAAGAAAAGCATATCCATATGTAAGTAATGATCATGGATACATGTATTTGTAGAGTATATGTAGTGTCTCTGTCTATCCATTCATCTATCTGTGTTCTTACTGAAGATGAGTGATACATGGCATTTAAATTATGATCTCCTTCAATTTGCACAGATATTTCAGTCTCATTGGTACTTACCTTCCATGTTTCTTCACAAACTACAAATATAGAAGACAGACTTGCAACTCTTACTTTAGTCTCCTTCAAACAATGATAAACATCAATATTATTGAGTAAAAGAGTCTTCTAAATATTGACCTTAAACCACAGAGAAATATATAGATTTCACCACAAAGGGTAATATTTTATTAAGTTATATAATATATTTGAAAATTCTAACTTAACTTTAAGACTGACAATACTTTTCTTTAAGGGCTTAAGTCATAAGTCAGTGTTATTCAATTATCTATAATGGGAAAATCATGATACAGCACTCAGAGTGAGTGCGAGCATTGAATTAAGATGGTTTTTAACCAAAATGAATGCATTTTAAATAAATATAATAATCATGCTACTTTATATCTCTACAAAGAGATCTTTAAAGCCAAAAATCCATGATCGACATTCTCCTATTGATTAAAACTATCTCATTTATTATTTTAATAGCAACAGACTTGCTAAATTTCTACTTCACTTAAAATTATGTAAGGTATACTCTTCAGCTAAGAAAGGACTATATATGTAGGCACAGTAGCAGAATATTTCTGAGTACAGTTTCCATCATAGCTTTTTTCTTTCTTGCCCTTCTAACTCAGCATGTAGGCAAGAAGACACTTAGAAAATAGAACAATGCTAATTGGTTTTATCACGTTAGTCAAAAATGAAATAATGGAATCTTAAATATCATCTTTCAGAGTACAGAGAGTCCACTCACTCTTCACAGAATATGCCTTGAATAATATCCCCATAAAAATATTTAAAGAAATTTGCTATTTTATTCTATGCATATGCATTTTCAAGGAAGAGTCAAATTTGAAAGAATATTTGGATAAAGTCCAAGACATTAAGACAAAGGCATATAGGTTTTAATCCTTACATTACTTTCATTGTCTGTTTAATATCATAGAAAATTAACTAGGCCTCTGTATAATTTTTGTGAAGTTATTCACTTAATAAGGGATACATTTTCCATAGAAATGATTTGGATTGAATCATGAAGTTCAGATTTGCTTAAGCATAAATAAATCATTATTCCAAAAGTATAATAATAAGAAATGAAGTATTTCCAATAAAATTGTGATTTTTAATTGTAGAATGATAATCTTCATAGAAGAGTTTTATGTTCTTAATATTTGATGATAGACTATATGGGGAATTTTGTATTAATTTGTCCTGGGGCTTTATTGTTGGAAGGAAAAAAAAGTTTACTAAGATTGGAGTACTACCAGGAAAAGCCTGATGCTCACAGAACAAGAAATCTTAGAAGGTAGCATATACTCAATGGTTTAAGGACAATGTTCCTCCACATGTGTGTGAGAACGTGGGGGACAGATGCCACATATTCATGCACAATGACCCCCATTTACAGATCTAAATGCATAGCCTTTACCCAGGTGATTCTGCTGCAGGTTGTCCTTTGACCATTGGTTTAGGGTCTCACTCTCAACCTTGCAGCCTCAGAAAACTGAAATGATTTTAAGTTCATTAACTATGGATCTCTCTGTCTGGAGTAGACTCATATCACCAACAAGTTCACAGAAAAAAACACATAACTCATGAGTTCACAGGGACCAAGGTATATAACAAAATGCTGAAGTATTTTTTTAAATTAAAACTACAACTTTCATGCAAGGCAGTATACTTAGGTCAGTAAGAGCAGTTATAATCAGAAAGCTAATTCGAAAATTGAAATAAGATAATCCATATGATTCAAATTTAAAAAATCAAGGTTTAAATTGTTACTGAACTCACAGAAAATCTTTTTAATTATGTAGAATGGCCATTGCTGTCTCCATCTTTATTAAGAAATATGAATGTAGGCTGGGCGCGATGGTTCATGCCTGTAATCCCAACACTTTGGGATGCCGAGGCAGGTGGATCACGAGGTCAGGAGATGGAGACCATCCTGGCTAACATGGTGAAACCCTGTCTCTACCAAAAAAATAAAAAATATTAGCTGGTGTGGTGGCGGGTGCCTGTAGTCCCAGCTATTCGGGAGGCTGAGGCAGGAGAATGGCGTGAACCCGGGAGGAGGAGCTTGCAGTAAGCCGAGATCGCGCCACTGCGCTCCAGCCTGGGCGACAAAGCGAGACTCCGTCTCAAAAAAAAAAAAAAAAAAAAAGAAACGTGAATGTATAGACATTTGCAAAAGGATATGATAGTCCTTCATATTTCTGTTATTCAGAATTAACAAAGGTTAACATTTTAATATATTTCATTTTTAAATAATTCCTTACTACTTAAATATTACATAACTTATACACATTGTAAATACATATATTGTCTTTTTGCTCATAAAACATTACAGATAAATGGTGATGATAATTAAGAATAATGTATTGTATACTTGATATTCGTTAAAAGAATGGATCTTAAATCATCTGACCACACACACACACACACACACACACACACACACGTTGACTATGTAGAGCTGATATATTACCTGGATTGTGGTGATCATCTCACAATGTGTGTGTCTATCAAAACATTAAGTTGTCCTAAGTATATATAATTTTTATATGTCTATGATGTATCTCCAAGAAGCTGTTTATAAAAATGTACAAATAAATTCTCCCATGAAAACCATTTGGTACTCCTCTCTATCTCTATTGGAAGTTGTCTTCTGGAATCATGCATAAGTCGCCAGAAATACTGTTCATTGATATGAAAGTACGGAGTCCCTGTTGCCACAATGTTACCGTCAGCTGTTGACTGACCACGTTGCCACTGTCCATTGAAGTTTACCCAGGGATATTGACAGCATGCTTATTCAATATAGGAGCCTGATGGATATTTTACGTAGGTAGATACAAACAAAATATAAGAAAAAGAAACACATAAAAAGTTATATCACATAACTCATCCTAGAGACATAAATATAAACAAATACTAAGAATTAACTAAATTAGGAATGTCACACCCCAAAAAGAAGAATACATTGCAATCAAAAACACATGATTGATTTATATATAAGAAGATATAGGCTGGGCGCAGTGGCTCACTCCTGTAATCCCAGCACTTTGGGAGGCCAAGGCAGGCGCATCATCTGAGGTCGGGAGTTCAAGACCAGCCTGACCAACATGAAGAAACCCTGTCTCTACTAAAAATACAAAATTAGCCAGGTGTGGTGGTGCATGCCTGTAATCCCATCTACTCAGGAGGCTGAGACAGGAGAATCGCTTGAACCAGGAGGTGGAGGTCGCCATGGGCTGAGATCACACCATTGCAATCCAACCTGGGCAACAAGACTGAAACTCTGTTTCAAAAAAAAAAAAAAAAAAAAAAAAAAAGATATAATTCTTAGATAGGAGAGTGAAAATTTTGCCTACCTACTATGGCTTTAAAATTAATGCATAATGGCTTATAATCAAGACAATTTAAAATGACTTTTTGTGAGAGGGAAATCTTTACCTAAATCACAGTGGTTCTGGACATGTCAAGAGGAATAAAGAGGTGTTGTTTGCTGGAAACACAGCCTGCAAAAAAAGTCACAGAAGTGGAAATGAATCAGCCTTATGCAGACCACATTGTAACACCAACTAGACTGTGGCTCATCACAATTGTTGAAGAGATTTTTGAAAATGAGTGAGCTGTTTGAGAGCCAGACTTTAACAAAAGGCTTTTTCAAAATGATTTCCTTAGATTAGCATTACTTTCATGGCATTTTGTAAAACACTGGTATTCTGTTAGATATTAACTAACAGAATGGAGTTCTGTTAGTTTGGAGTTAGATACTAACTCCATTCCTTTTCAAAATAATACTACATTGTACTGGGGGACTGCTAGCTAATATACGCTCTCATGACAATTTACAGTATTAGCGTATGATTGTTACTATGCTATTGTGTGGCAGAGAAACTTCTTCACATTCGTTCACTTAAGTCACTGAACTCTTTTTCATAAGATGAACAATTTTTATATTGGTAAAATTTACAAAAGATGGTGGGAATGAGCACGGATCCTTGAACAAGAAAGTAGCATGGTAAAAATCATTGTTTAGAAGCAGAATGTAGGTGGAGGAAGTATGTGGAGGTAGTGAGGAGAAGGGGGAATTGTTTCCAGAAATTAGCAGGGCAGCTAATGCCCTGGTGCAGTTGTGAAGTCATGAGGATGAGACATGGGGCAGAGTGAATTATGAGAAAAGATGCAGTCCAAGAGACAATGAGGCAAATGACAAGAACATATCGATGGCTTGGATGTAAAGGAATGAACATAAAGGAGGGACAAAAACAGCTACTGTTAGTAAAAGCTACTCACTACCTTTTTTCTCTTTATTGTTTTCAAAAAGCAAAAAGAGCTTAAAGAAGTCCGTGGGGGGCAAAAATTAAGCTCTATGAATGAATATGCACATGCTATGAAGGATAAAAGTGGAATTAGTAGGCCGGGCACGGTGGCTCATGCCTGTAATCCCAACACATTGGGAGGCTGAGGCAGGCCGATCACATGAGGTTGAGAGTTCGCAACCAGCCTGACCAACATAGAGAAACCCCATCTCTAGTAAAAATACAAAATCAGCTGGGTGTGGTGGCAGGCATCTGTAATCCCAGCTACTCGGGTGGCTGAAGCAGGAGAATCACTTGAACCCGGGAGGCGGAGGTTGTGGTGAGCCAAGACCGCGCCATTGCCCTCCAGCCTGGGCAACAAGAGCAAAACTCCGTTTCAACAACAACAAAAAAAGTGGAATTAGTAAATTCTAATAAAGTAAAATATAGTTAAATAGTTAATAATTTAATCCATGCAAGTTGGGTCATGTACTTATTGAAAACTATATAAATCTATGCTATTTGTATAAAAATACATATACGCTAACAACATTTTATATATACATATATATCAATAGTATGTCAAACATTTTTACAAATGTTTTTGAAAAGTTCTGGAAGGCAAAGGAGATTTTAGTAATTGAATTGAGAGGGCATATAAGGTGGGGAAAATATAGATAAAATAAATATAGAAAATATATATTACAATTTCTAATAAGTCACAGAAAAAATGTGCTATAATTAATTTTTGTGGAAGTTTGTGATGTAATAAAATGAAAGGAGAAATGTCAGTTAATTCTCTATCCACTGCCAACTGGCTTCCTGTGGAATGACGGAGTGAAAGAAGTCAGGCAATAATAATTTCAATCACCTCAAGATTGATTTATTTTCAATTACACGTTCAGTCTGGTGAAAGGTGTTATAATGGCAGCTCAAGTTTCCCAAAGTAAAGTAGAACACGAGAAGCAGTAATTTAAAGTGTTCCACAGGCAGGCCTCTATCTTGACCTACACAGTCACTGTGGACGTTCAATTATTGAACTCCTCTTTTGTTTACAATAATGCTACTTAATTCAAATCTCATCTGTAGAGTGAAGGGTCCTTTATCTAATTTCCATCTACACCTTTAGTAGATAAAACATACAGTGCATTGTCCTTCAGTTACAATAATATGACATTGGATCATCGTCTTTAAATGGCACTAAAAAATGTAAGGCATTTATGTAGAAGATACTACCAGTAACGAGTATGGCACTTTATCTCTTTACAAAGTACTTCTATGTTATTATCACATTTGATATTTAAGAATAACAATATTATTATTAAAATTACTTAACAATTGATTGATTTTTCTTTTATTTTGCCAAGCCCTATATACCTATATGTATCTCACCAGCAGTTTTCAATATTGGATCAGTAGCACCATGGGTGTCAGTAGGTTCTTACATCATTATTCTTATTTTTTATTTTATTTCTTTTTATTAATAAACAATATGAACCTATTCTGAATTATCTGAATTTTCACCTTATCATTGAAGAAGTTTCAGTTCCTGTTTTGGAATTTGGGTGTGCAATCACACTATTTACCAAAAGAAACGCTAAAATAACATTTAACATTAAACAAAATGTTATCAAACTGAAGCCCAAAGGCTTAGACATCTGTAAATATATTCTTGGAAAGACGAATACTTAGGGCCCAGGCCTGCATTTCAGAGAATGGAAGCTACTGAATCTTGTTCAAGTGGAAAATAATTTAGCACATAGTATTATGAAATGATGTGAAGAATCATCAGGAGGTCTAAAAAAATATATTCTAATAGATGATTCCCAAAAATGTTACAGAAATAAGCAGCTAAGAGAGCTGCTGCTACTATATCGTAGAACTGCCTAACTGAGTCAGCAAACTAACACTAAGGCTCCTGGCTCCAGAACCACATGATCATGGCTAAAATACATGCCAGCACATGAGCAATTCATCTTTATTTGTCCAGTAGATATAGTGTTTATCATGAGGGAAATGTTCAATAAATATTTGTTGAACAGATAGGTGGATATTCTTTCTCATCTGTTATACTGCTCTATGCATAAATTCTTACCCAGGCTGTCTTTTGAGTCCATGTTGGCAAGTGCCCTCAACAGCAATTAAAAGAGAGTTAACTATAGCCATGGAAAAGAGCAAGGTGTCAATACTGTTAGGTATATTGTTATAGAGTTTTGAATTATTTAATGTAATAAAATATGATAAAGCAAAATCTCTAAAATCTCAGTGATTTATGAAAATAGCTGTATATTTTTTACAGACAACTGAACTTCATAGGTGGTGAGTGGAATGAGGGCTTCTCTGCTCTATATCTTTATTCGTGGATGAGAGGCTTTGGGAGCCATACGTTGATCAATAAATCTTCTGCAGCCTGATTCAACATTCAGCTGGCAAATGGTGAAGGTGAAGGTGTTTATGGTCCAAGTCTCAAAGTGGTATACACCACTTCAGTCCACATCTCATTTGACAAGTGTAGTCACGTAGCTTTATCTGACTACAATGGTGACAGGGAAGTAAAGCATACTTATTTATTGTATTTTCAGGAGGAATAGAAAATGAATTTTAACAGAGACAGCTAATACTGTAATAGTGAAGATAAATCATACTGTTAGGTTAATAAAAATTATGTCAAATTTTACCATGGATACTCCACATGAAAGAAATTTGCAAATAATATAGATGAAAGACTTGATCTGTAAAAGTCATCATGAAAAGGCTTTAAATATCCCTCTATGACCACAATGTTGAGATTTAAAGCATCTTTGGGTGGCAAAATTTATCTATCTCCACACAAACAAACCAAGATTTTTCACACTGTATTAAGTATCTAAATATTTTGTAGGAGAAGATTGTTCACACTATACTAAGTATCTAAACATTTTCTAGGAGAAGAAAGTAACAATTGCTATCTATTCCTCTATGAGGTATTTTTTGCCCCTTGGCAAATAGTGTACTCCCCTCCCTTAATCATCTGTGTTTTATAGGAGTGTCCTTTAACACTAAGAAGAGTGATACTGAAACTAAGTTGGTGTATGTGAAATCCAAACGTAAAACATTAGATGAGAACTGTGAGAAGTTGCAATGTAAGGATCTATGGCAGATAAAACCTTTAGAAAGGAAACAAAATTCTATAGCTACTCTGCATATATGGAGTTGTCTTTCTTCTATATATTTTTTATTTTACTGAATGCTTCAAACTGAATAAAACTGTTTCTCACAATAGCTAACTTATACAGTAATTTTTAAAATGTCATGTGAAACATGGTATTAAAAAAGGAGAGATCAGATATAACATTCCCAAGACTACAACTTGAAGAAGAGAACCAGATTTTAGTCCATATTAAAAGAGAGTTGAAGGAAACACTTTTCATTTAAACTATTGAGTCATCTGTCTTTATCCTAAAAGTAAAGAAAGTTCAGAAATCCCACAGACAAAATGTTAATTTTAAAGAAATTTTGCTTTTTAAAATATTTATTTTGTAATTTTTAAAAACTTGATCTTAGTTTTGACCTTCAGGAATATCTGACTTTCTTGCGTTAGCAGTTAAGAATCAGAAATTTGAGTGATGTCAGCAAAATGGCAGAACAGAAGATCCCACAGCGTAACTCCACTTACAAAAATACAACTAGAAACTATTCAAACACAAAAATACCACCCTGAGCTCACCAGAACTCAGGGGAGAAGCTAAGACATTCCCAGGGCCAACAGAACAGAGAAAAGCTGTGATCAGTAAGAAAAAGGTCATTTCAGACTATGCCACCTCCTCCTCCAAGCCAACATAACCGCTATCACAGAGGATTTTCCTAGACCCACAGTTTCTGAAGTAAAAGTAGGGAATTGGAGGTGGATGTTTAATGTTCACACTGGTTTGGAAACCTTTACAATAAGCCCACGCCAGTCCTGTCCCATGGGAAGCACTGAGATTGCCAGGAGGGCTGAACCACCTGAAATCAATGGCAGACAAATAATGGCATGCTGATTACAGCAAGTGGAGGATAAATTATGGGGGCTACTCTGCACTTTGATCAGCAGGGATGACATGTGAAGAGACTGGCCAAGACCCATATTGCTACAGAAGTCACAATCTGAGGAAGGTCTGAATTCGTAGATGGATTTTCCACAAAGCCCAGATGCTCACATGGAGCCTTCTTCTGGCCTAGAATTAACCAAAAGTTCAGGATTAAGTTCCAGTGCCTGCTTAAGTAATCTTCAGATTGGGAAACACCATCAGGCCATTAATCTAGTTCTGGGGCAAAGTTTAACTTCCAGTGCTCACTATGAGTCTTCATCAGACCAGAAAAAAGAAAAACAGAGCAGTATTTTAGTTCTAGAGTAGCATTTAAATTCTGATGGTCACTGTAAGTCTTCTCCAGACCAGGAAACAATGGCAAAGTAATGAGTTAGTTCCAGTGCAGTGTTTTAGTTCTGGTGCTCACTATAAGTAATCCCCAGAATGTGAAGAAACAACAGGCCAGCATGTAAATTTCAATTCCAAGTAGTAAAGGTCCAACACTACCAAAAAACACCTGGAGAAACTGAAAGAGATAGTTTTTTCCTCAAATAGGCAAGGATCAACATAAAGACAAAAGGTTTGTAAAAACTCAGGGATATATGGCATCACCAAGAGAAACCAAAACACTCCAGCAATGGACCCAGAAAAACTGAAGATCTATAAAATGTCAGACAGATAATTCAGAGTAATCTTCTTGAAGTTCAGGTGACCACAAGAATATACAAATAGAAAACTATATGAAATTTGGAAAGTAAGAAGGAAAAAAGTGAGAAATTTGACAAAGTAATAGATACAATTAAAACAAATAGGAATTCCAGAAGTAGAAAATACAATAATTGAACCAAAAAGTTGAATAGGAAGCTTCAATAGCAGACTTGATGAAACAGAAAAAAAAAAATAGCCAGCTTGAAAACAGAAAATATAAAATTACTCAATCAGAATGGCAAAAAGAAAAAATAGAGATTGAAGAAGGATAAAAGGATTATGAGACACCATCAAGTGAACAAACCTCCACATAATAATTTCCCAAAGAGACAAGGGAGAAGAAGGCCTATGAAGCCTATTTAAGAAAACAGTGGCTTAAAATTTCTTAAGTGTAGAGAAAGATGACACCATCCAGGTAAAGGAAGCTCAGAGTTCATCAAATTCAGCACTCCCCACCACACACACATACACACACAAGACATTTCCAAGGCTCATAATAATCAAATTAGCAAAAATCAAAGGCAAAGAAAGAATACTCAAAGCAGCAAGAGAAAGTAAATATACCACATTGAATGGAACTCCAATACAGCTTTCAGTAGATTTCTCAGCAGAAATCTTGGAAGACCAGAAGAAAGTGCGATGCTCTACTCAAAGTGCTAAAGGAACAACAAAAGCCAAAAACAAACAAAAAACCTGCTAAGAATACTGTACTCAGCAAAGCTGTCCTTCAAACATGAAAGAGAGATAAAGATGTTCCCCAACAAACAAAAGCTGAGGAAATTCATCAACACCAGACCTGCTTTCCAATAAATGTTGAAACGAATTATTTAATCTAAAAAAAGTGAATGCTAATGTGTAACAAAATAGAATCTGAAGGTATTAAACTCAGTAGTATAAAAAAAGGAAATCAGAAAAATTAAGAATACTCCACTACTCTAATGGGGTTATTAAACTACCTATATCTTAGGTATGTTAAAAGAAAAAAGCAAAACTATTAAAAACTGTAAAAACAATTGGATAAGACATAGGCAATGTAAAAAGATTGAAACATTAAAAAGCCAATATGTGAGGGGTGATAATGTTATAGTTTGTTTCTGTTACATTTCTTCGTGACCAAATTTAAGTCATTATCAGTTTAAAATAACCTGTTATATTTTTTGTGAGCCACATGGTAACAACAAAGCAAAAACCTATAATAGATGTATTAAAAATAAATAGTAGGGAATCAAAACATATTTCTATGGAGAAATCACTTAGTCACAAAGGAAGACAGTAAGAAAGGAACAAAAGAAGATAAGATCTACAAAACGACCAGATAACAGGTAACCAAATGGTATTAATAAACTTTTACCTCAATAAATCAATATTAGAATTGATTTAGCATTAATTAGTATTGATTAGTATTAATAAATCAATACTAATCTTGATTGTAAATGGATTACATTCTCCAATTAAAAGACATAGAGTACATGAATGGATTTTTTTTAAAAAGCCCAAACTATATGCTGTCTACATGAAACTCACTTCACCTATAAAGACATACAGACTGAAAGTGAAGGGATAGTAAAAGCTATTCAATTTAAATGGAAACAGAAAAGGTGTAGGAATATCTATATTTATATCAGATAAACGAGACTTTATGTCAAGAACAAGAAAAGACAAACAAGACCATTATATAATAATAAAGGTGCCAATGCAGCAAAAGGATATAACAATTGTAAATATATATGCAACAAACACTGGAACACCCGAATATATAAAACAAATATTAATAGGCCTAAAGGGAGAGATTGCCTGCAATACAATAATAGTAGTGGATTTCAACACCCCCACTTTCAGCAATGAACAGATTATCCAGACAACTAAGAAATATCAGAGTTAAATGGCACTCAACAAAATAGACCTAACAGACACTTAGAGAACATCTCATCCAACAGCTGCAAAATACAAATTTTCTCAACAGCATATGGAACATTTTCCAAGATAGACCATATATTATTAGGTCACAGAACAACTCAACAAACTTTAAGAAATAAAAATTACATCAAGTATCTTTTCTGACCACAATGCAATGAAACTGGAAATACATAACAGTAGGAAAATTTAAAACTAAAAAAAAAAAAAAATAGAAATTAAACCACATGCTCCTGAACAACAAATGAGTCAATAAAGAAATTAAAAAGGAAACTTTCCTTGAGACAGATGAAAATGGAAGTACAATATTCCAAAACCTATGGAATACTCCAAAAACAGTTTTAAGAGGGAAGTTTATAGCAATAAAAGCCTACATCAAAAAAATAAAAAGTTAAAATAAATAGAACTATTTCTAGTTGCTCAAAGAACTAGAAAAGCAAAAACAAAACCCAAAACAAATAAAAGGAAAGAAAAAATGAAGATCAGAGCCAAAATAAATAAAATTGAGACCAAAAAAAAATAAAAGATGAACGAAAGGAATAGGTGGGTTTGAAAACATAAAACTGACAAACATTTAGCTAGACTAAGAGAGAAGACCAAAATAAAATCGGAGATGAAGAAGACATTACAAGTGATACAGAAATATTAAGGATCATTAGAGACAATTATGAATAAGTATACACCAACAAATTAGATAGCTTATAAGAAATGGATAAATTTCTGAACATATGGAATTAAAGATTGAACTACAAATAAATAGAAAACCTGAACAGACCAACAATGAATAATTGAGTAATGAGATCAAAGAAATAATAAAAGTCTCTCATCAAATTAAAGCTTAGGGGCCAGCACAGTGGCTCATGCCTGTAATCCCAGCACTTTGGTAGGCTAAGGCGGGCAGATAGCTTGAGGTCAGGAGTTCGAGAGCAGCTTGGCCAACATGATGAAACCTCGTCTCTACTAAAAATATAAAAATTAGCTGGGTGTGGTGGCATGCGCCTGCAATCCCAGCTACTCAGGAGGCTGAGGCAGGAGAATCCCTTGAACCTGGGAGGCAGAGGTTGCAGTGAGCCGAGATTGCGCCATTGCACTCCAGCCTGGGTGACAGAGCGAGTCTCCGTCTCAAAAAAAATAAAACAAAAGAAAGAAAAAGAAAGAAAGAAAAGCTTAGGGCTTCAGACTTCACTGTTGAATTCCACCAAATATTTCAAGAAGAACTAATACCAATTCTACTCAAACTATTGAAAAATAACTAAAGAGAAAGGACTATTACAAACTCATTCTATGAGGTCAGTAAAATGCTGATACCAAGACTAGACAAGGATATGACACACAAAAGAAATTACAGACCAATATCTCTCATGGACATAAATGCAAAAATCCTCCACCAAATACTAGCAAAGCAAATATAACAGGGGATAAAAAATCATTTATCTTGATCAAGTAGAATTTATCCCAAGGATGCAAGGATGACTCAGCATATGCAAATTAATAAACATAACACATCACATTAACAGAATCAAGAATAAAAACCACATGATAATTTAAATAGATGCTGAAAAAATTGTTAAAATTTAACATACTTATGATAAATACTGTCAACAAACTGGTTATAGAAGGAACATAACTCAAAACAGTAAAGACCACAGCCAACATCAAACTGAATGTGGAAAAATGCAAAGCCTTTCCTCTAAGATTTAGAACAGGACAAAAATATCCACTTTCACCACATTTATTCAACATGGTACTGGAAGATCCAGTCAGAGCAATTAGGCAAGGAGAAGATAAAGGGCATCCAAATTATCCTTCTTTGCAGGTGACATGATCCTATACTTACAAAAACTAAAAGACTCTACCAAAAACTGTTAGAACTGATAAATGAATTCAGTAAAATTTCAGGATACAAAATCAACATACAAAAATCAGTAGCATTTCTATGTGTCAATAGAAAACACTCTGAAAAAGAAATCAAGAAAATAGTCCCATTTGTAATGGCTACAAAACAATTTAAATACCTAGGAATTTTGTTAACTTTTAGGTTCAGGGGTACCTGTGCAGGTTTGTTACACAGGTAAAATCATCCCATGGGAGTTTGTTGTACAGATTATTTCATCACCCAGGTACTAAGCCTAGTACCCAATAATTATTGTTTCTGATCCTCTCCCTACCCCCTCCCTCCACCCTCAGGCAGGCCCCAGCATCTGTTGTTCCCCTCTCTGTGTCCATGTGTTCTCATCATTTAGCTCCCACTTGTAAGTGAAAATATGCGGTATTTTGTTTTCTGTTAAGAATATATTTAACCAAAGAAGTAAAAGATCTCTGTAATAAAAACTATAAAACACTGATGAAAGAAATTGAATAGGACACACAAAAAATAGAAGATAATTTACGCTTATGAATTGGAAGAATTAATATTGTTAAAATGTCCATACTACCGAAAGTGCTATGTACTGCAATCCCTATCAATCAAAATTCCAGTGACTTTTTTTCTCAGAAATAGAAAAAAAAAAAACAACTAAAAATTGTATGGAACCTCAAAAGACCCCAAATAGTCAAAGCAATCTGGAACAGAAAGAACAGAGCTGGAAGCATCACACTACAAAATTTCAAATATACTACAAAGCTATAGTAACAAATACAGCATGATTCAGGCATAAAGACACACACATAGACCCATGGAACAAAATATAGAATCTGGAAATAAATCTATGCATTTACAGACAACTCATTTTTGACGAAGGTGCCAACAAATACAATAGGGAAAGGACACTCTCTTCAATTAATGGTAATGGGAGAACTGACTATCCATACAGAGAAGAATGAAACTAGACCTACATTCCTCACCATATACAAAAGTGAACTCAAAATGGGTTAAAGACTTAAATGCAATACTTGAAATGAAAATAGTTGAAGAAAACACAGAGGAAATGTGTTAGGACACAGGTCTGAGCAAATATTTTGGGATAAGACCTCGAAAGCACAGGCATCAAAACCAAAATAGGATTTTATTAAGCTAAAACTTTCTGCACAGCAAAGAAAATAATCATGGTGAAAGTACAACCTATGGAATAGGATAAAATATCTGCAAACTATCCATCTAAGGACAGATTGATAACCAGAATATATAAGGAACTCAAATAACTCAATAGCAAAAATCACAAATCATCCTACTAAAAATGGACAAATGATCTGAAAAATCATTTCACAAAAGATGACATATAAATGGACAACAGGTATATGAAGAAAATGCTCAACATAACTAATCATCAGGGAAATAAAAATCAAAACAACAATAATATATTATCTCACCTCAGTTAGAATGACTATTTCAAAAAGAAAAAGCTAACAAATGCTGGTGAAGATGGGAAGAAAGGGGAACACTAGCATACTTCTGGTGGAAATGTAAATTAATACAGCCATAAGGAAAATAGTATAAAGGTTCCTCAAACAACTAAAAATGAGTAAACCATATGATTCAGTAATCCCACTGCTGAGTATATATCCTCAAGAAAGGAAATCAGTATATAGAATATATATCTGCACTCATGTTTATTGTAGCACTATTCACAATAGCCAAGATATGAAAGTAACGTGTGTCCATCAATGAATGAATACTTAAGAAAAATGTGGTATATATATATATGCAATGGAATAATATTGAGCCATGAAAAAGAAGGAAATTCTGTCATTTGCAGCAACACGGTTGGTAGAGAGTAGCATAATGGTTACCAGAGGTAGGGAAGAAGAGAGGGGAGCACGAGAGAAAAGAAGGTGGTTAATGGGTACAAAAATACAATTAAATAAAAGGAATAAAGTTCTAGTTTTCTAGTCATCATAGGGTGGTTATAATTAACAATAATTTATTATATATTTCAAAATAGCTAAAAAAGAAAATTTGGAATATTCCAACACAAAGATATAATAAGTAGTTGAACTGATAGATATTTCAATTGCCCTGATTTAATCATTACACAGTGTGGGCATGTATTAAAATACAAACAGTAACTCCCAAAAAAGTATAATTGTTTGGTACCAATAAAACTAATGGAAGAAAAAAATGGTAATATGATTCTCATAACATAAATTTGGTTTTATAGCATCTTAAACTTATATTGACAATGTTTTTCACTTTTATAATAGTTCTTTTATAAAGGTCTCCCTCATTTTTCCATATGCTTATTGAATAAAGTAACATTTCTCATTTATCCTTTCACAAATCAGATATATAATATGTGCTGTTGATGTTATTTATGTATACATTTATACATTTTGCCCATATACAAGAATATTGTCAGGAAAATCATAAAACATTAGTGGATCCACAAATTATATGATTTTTTCAAAGAAATTATTCTCAGGATTTCCACTAAATTCTTTTGGAGTTATGTATTATTCTTTAATCAACAGCATGTCATGTATAATATATAAGAACCATTAACATTTTAATTGTCATTGGCACAGTTATATTCAAGTATTAATAAGTGACTAACACAAAGGAATTTTGCTCTGCCTAAGAGGATTTCCACTCCACATACTTGGCGTTTCATTGAGCTTCCCTAAGATGTTAATGTATGTATATATTAGTGGTACTGACTTGACATGATTATTTTTCATTTAGCCAATGTTTTTAAAAAAATCGTCTACTATTGGCTTTTCAATGTTCTAGGATATAGCAGTAACAGAAGACTGACAAGGAGTCTGCTCTCATTGATCTTATTAAATTCTAATGGGAATACTAGACAGTAAGAATGAAAATAAACAAATAAATGAAATAAAGCATATAGTGATAAGTGTATAGAGAAAATAAAACATAAATGTGATAGAGGTTGACTGTGGCAGTATACAACATAACACAGAGGAGTCAGGAAAGATCACTCATGAGGTGACATTTGTGCTAAGATATTAGTGACAAAGTTGTCAGCCATGTGAAAATCTAGAGGAATGGCTCTCCAGGGAAAAGCAAATGTAGCGACTGCGATGACAGAATGAGTTTGTTTTATTTGCAGAACTGAAAGGGAGTAGGGCTAGAAAATTAAATGAATGGAAAAGAGCTACAAGAGATAGTAAAGGAAGCAAGGGCCCTGTCTTTAGTAGTAATTTCCTGGTCTCTTGTGCTAGGTTGTATTATTCAAAAAAAGCAGCTATCTGGAACTGATGGTGTATGAATATTACTAGGAGACTACCTACGAGTTATTTTTATTAATTTTTCCAATTTTCCTCAAATATAGCTATAACATATATTCCTTGTAGAAATTTTGGTAAATAGAGGAACTTATGAAAATAAAATCCCAAACCTACAAGTAACCATTATGAGAATTTTTCTTTAATGCCTACTTTTCGTAGGTGTTTAGACCAGAGGTGAGCAAATTCTTTCTGTAAAGGCCTAAATAATAAATGTTTTAGGCTTTATGATTCATACAATCTCTGTCTGGACTACTCGGCTCTGCTTTGTACCTTGTTATTAGCCATAAGCAATATGTAAATGAGGAGTCTTGGCTGTGTTTCCAGTAAGACTTTATTTATAGATACTGAAATCTGAATTTCATTTAATTTTAATGTACCATGGAATATTATTATTTTGATATATTTCAGCCTTTTAAAGATTTTAAAGATCATTCTTAGCTAGTGAGCTGTACAAATATAGGCAGCACGCCAGATTTCACCAGGGCCATACCTGTTTCAGACACTTCTTTTTTTTTTTTTTTTAATTATACTTTAAGTTTTAGGGTACATGTGCACAATGTGCAGGTTGGTTACATATGTATACATGTGCCATGTTAGTGTGCTGCACCCATTAACTGGACATTTAACATTAGGTATATCTCCTAATGCTATCCCTCCCCCTTCCCCCCACCCCACAACAGGCCCCAGTGTGTGATGTTCCCCTTCCTGTGTCCATGTTTTCTCATTGTTCAATTCCCACCTATGAGTGAGAACATGCGGTGTTTGGTTTTTTGTCCTTGCGATAGTCTGCTGAGAATGATGGTTTCCAGCTTCATCCATGTCCCTGCAAAGGACATGAACTTATCACTTTTTATGGCTGCATAGTATTCCATGGTGTATATGTGCCACGTTTTCTTAATCCAGTCTATCATTGTTAGACATCTGGGTTGGTTTCAAGTCTTTGCTGCTGTGAATAGTGCTGCAATAAACATACGTGTGCATGTGTCTTTATAGCAGCATGATTTATAATCCTTTGGGTATATACCCAGTAATGGGATGGCTGGGTCAAAGGGTATTTCTAGTTCTAGATCCCTGAGGAATCGCCACACTGACTTCCACAATGGTTGAACTAGTTTACAGTCCCACCAACAGTATAAAAGTGTTCCTATTTCTCCACATCCTCTCCAGCTCCTGTTGTTTCCTGACATTTTAATGATCGCCATTCTAACTGCTGTGAGATGGTATCTCATTGCAGTTTTGATTTGCATTTCTCTGATGGCCAATGATGATGAGCATTTTTTCATGCTTCTTTTGGCTGCATAAGTGTCTTCTTTTGAGAAGTGTCTGTTGAAATCCTTTGCCCACTTTTTGATGGGGTTGTTTGTTTTTTTCAAACAACAATTTGTTGGAGTTCATTACATGTATTACATTAATGAAGTACGTTATATGTATATTACATCAATGTAAATTTGTTGGAGTTCATTATAGATTCTGGATATTAGCCCTTCGTCAGATGAGTAGATTGCAAAATTTTTCTCCCATTCTGTAGGTTGCCTGTTCACTCTGATTGTGGTTTCTTTTGCTGTGCAGAAGCTCTTTAGTTTATTTAGATCCCATTTGTCAATTTTGGCTTTTGTTGCCATTGCTTTTGGTGTTTTAGACATGAAGTCCTTGCCCATGCCTATGTCCTGAATGGTATTGCCTAGGTTTTCTTCTAGGTCTTTTATGGTTTTAGGTCTAACATTTAAGTCTTTAATCCATCTTGAATTAATTTTTGTATAAGGTGTAAGGAAGGGATGCAGTTTCAGCTTTCTACATATGGCTAGCCAGTTTTCCCAGCAACATTTATTAAATAGGGAATCTTCTCCCCATTTCTTGTTTTTGTCAGGTTTGTCAAAGATAAGATAGTTGTAGATATGCAGCATTATTTCTGAGGGCTCTGTTCTGTTCCATTGGTCGATATCTCTGTTTTGGTACCAGTACCATGCTGTTTTGGTTACTGTAGCCTTGTAGTATAGTTTGAAGTCAGGTAGCGTGATGCCTCCAGCTTTGTTCTTTTGGCTTAGGATTGACTTGGCAATGTGGGCTCTTTTTTGGTTCCATATGATCTTTAAAGTAGTTTTTTCCAATTCTGTGAAGAAAGTCATTGGTAGCTTGTTGGGGATGGCATTGAGTCTATAAATTACCTTGGGCAGTATGGCCATTTTCATGATATTGATTCTTCCTACCCATGAGCATGGAATGTTCTTCCATTTTTTTGTATCCTCTTTTATTTCATAGAACAGTGGTTTGTAGTTCTCCTTGAAGAGTTCCTTCACATCCCTTGTAAGTCGGATTCCTAGGTATTTTATTCTCTTTGAAGCAATTGTGAATGGGAGTTCACTCATGATTTGACTGTCTGTGTGTCTATTATTGGTGTATAAGAATGCTTGTGATTTTTGCACATTGATTTTGTATCCTGAGACTTTGCTGAAGTTGCCTGTCAGCTTAAGGAGATTTTGGGCTGAGACAATGGTGTTTTCTAAATATACAGTCATGTCATCTGCAAACAGGGACAATTTGACTTCCTCTTTTCCTAATTGAATACCCTTTATTTCCTTCTCCTGTCTGATTGCCCTGGCCAGAACTTCCAACACTGTGTTGAATAGGAGTGGTGAGAGAGGGCATCCCTGTCTTGTGCCAGTTTTCAAAGGGAATGCTTCCAGTTTTTGCCCATTCAGTATGATATTGGCTGTGGGTTTGTCATAGACTGGCTGTGGATTTGTCATAGATAGCTCTTATTGTTTTGAGATACGTCCATTTTTTAGACAGAGTTTCACTCTTGTTGCCCAGGCTGGAGTGCAATGGCGCAATCTCGGCTCACAGCAACCTTCGCCTCCCAGGTTCAAGTGATTCTCCTGTCTCAGCCTCCCTAGTAGCTGGAATAACAGGCACGTGCCACCATGCCCTGATAATTTTGTATTTTCAGTAGAGACAGGATTTCTCCATGTTGGTCAGGCTGGTCTCAAACTCCCAACCTCAGGTGATCCGCCTGCCTCAGCCTTCCAAAGTTTCAGACACTTCTAATTCTCACTAACATTTGTCTTATTCCAGGCACAAGAAAAGATAATTTTCTACCACTTTTGCAGTTATCCAGAACCATATGGCTAGTTGAGATTACTGGTTCAAGGCATTGAAGAGGGGGAGTGAACCCTGTAGTCTCAGGTTGAGCTGGCAGGGACACGGCGTGGAAGCAGACTGAGGCCCTGAGCCACCATTTGCCATGGAGCGCTGCTGAATCCACAGTATAGTTTGCATGAACAATAAGTGAATCTTTATTTTTAAGCCTCTGAAATGTTGATGTTTGTTACTGAGGAGAACCTACTTTTACTAATACAATATTTGTATTTGGTATTTACCCTTAATAATATATTCTGAAAATCATTCTTGGAAATGGCATCTTTATGACAATATAACTTTTCATTCTATAAGGATCCACTATAATGTATTTAACCAATGATGTAATTAGTTTTCAGATGAGTTATTCTCCAATTTTGTTCTATATAAGTTCAGCTGTATGAAAATATTGGAAACATCAATATTTTATTTTCATCTATGTATTATGAATTCTGGAAATGTAGTCATTGGGATAAAGTGTTAAATACTTTAAGGATTATTGATGTGTATTCCCTATTTATCCTAAAATTTGTGACATTTGAAACTCTTGCTGGCCATACATGTTCCAAAACCATTTCATTAACAGTAGTCACTATTTTTTTAACTTTGTTTGATGTGATATGGAAAATGATACTTTTTTGTAATTATTTGCATTTTTTACCTAGTAAGGTTGAATATTTTTTACATTTTTCTTGGCCTCTTGAATTTCCCTTTTTAAATTAGTATTTTGTTTACATACTTCACTCATTCTTTTATTAGCATATTCATCTATTACTTCCTTGTTGATAAAATTATCTTTTTAAAAAAATTATGAATGTCCTTTATTTACCCTTTGCCCTATCTGCTGCATTTACTATTCTAGATTTCGTTTGGCTGTTATTTTGCTTACTGTGTTATACTTTTTCCACATATGTAGATTTTTAAACTTGTTTTAAGTCTATCTTTCTTTTCCTTATGATTACTTCCATTTGCACAGTATTCTTTCCCATCTCAAGACAGATTCATATTTGCTAATCTTTTACTTTTGTTCTTTTATCAGCATATTTTTGGTATTTCTAGTAGGCAGAATTATGGCCTCCCAAATGTGTCTGCATCTTAATTCACAGAATCTATGAATATGATACCTCACCTGACAAAGGATACTTTGTGGATGTGAATAAATTAAGGATATTAAAATGGGGAAATTATCCTGGATTATCGACATGTGTCTAATGTAATTATAGGTGTCCCTATAAGAGGGAGATAAAAGGTTCAAACTCAGATAAAGAGATGTGATGGTGGAAGAAGAGGCGAGCATGATGCAACCACTAGCCAAGGCATTCAAGCAGCCTCTAGAAGCTGGAAAAAGCAAGGTTCAGGGCCTTCAGAAGGAATGTAGCTCTGCCAACACCTTGAATGGCCTTGTAAGATCCGTTTTGAACTTATAACATTCAGAACTATAAGATAATAAATTTGTGTTGTTTTAAGCCACTAAGTATGTGGTACTTAGTTACAGCAGCAATAGGAAACTAATACTATTTAATCCCCTTGGAAATTATTTTTTTAGATGTAAAATGAGATTTATTTTTATAAGAGCTAGAAAAATAACCAATAAGCTTATAATAGCATATAGCATCTGGAGAACGAAAAACATCCTAAGAAGCCTTGAGTGACTGTGAAGGGTATAATTTTAGTAATAATAATGATAAAAATTTTGAGGTTCTGGGATGTCTATACCCAGCAGCCCAGTTAGTCTGGTTTATGCACTTTAAATGTAGTAATATTTAATAGAGAAAAAGAAAAGATACTTAGGTGACCCCAGCCAGTTAAGTTCAAATCCATTTCAAGATAAAGTACAGTCATGTGTTGCTTAATGACAGGAATATGTTCGGAGAAATGCCTCATTAGCCAATTTCATCATTGTGCAAACATCACAATGTGCACTTACACAAACCTAGATTGTATAGCCTACCTCACCTGTAGGGATAGCCTATTGCTCCTAGGCTACAAACCTGGACAGCATGTTAATTGTACTAAATATGATTTACAATTTTTACAATTTAAGTATTTGTATATATAAACACATCTAAACATAGACAGGGTGCAGTAAAATTACGGCATTATCTTACAGGACCACCATCATAAAGGAGGTCCATAATGACTGAAACGTCATTATGCAGTGCATGACTGTACTCTCAACTGAGGCCATTATGGGGGTAACCTGGTTGTCTAGAATTCTTTCACCATCCTTCTGTTTGACTGCCAGCTATGTATCTCTATCAAAGGTTAACTATAAAAGGATCTAGAAGTATCAGGCAAAAACATTCAGGCAATACTATACGTACATTTTAAAGCCCAATTTTATTATTTTATTATATCTGAAGACAATATTGGAAATTAAAGAGGTTACTGCTATTGTCTTAATGTCTATAAATTTCAACTATCCTGACTATTTGAACATGGTATTTTTACATTCTATTTCATGCTTCTTGTGTGTGTGTGCCCATTCCTCTCTTGCTGTGGTCCCCAGTAAAAGGAAATATTCTTCCTCAGCAAGAGAACCTGTGTGCAGTGGACAAGTGGATCTCTCTAATTGAAGTGCCTGGTTTGAATCTTCCTCCATTACTTAATCAACCTGTGACTCTAAGAATTGTACTTATCGTCTCTTAGCCTTGATTTCCTCTTCTATAAAACAGAGATAATAATGGGACCTATGTTATAAGAATACTTTGAGACTTAAATTACATAATAAGTGTAAAATATTTGAACAATGTCAAATGCAATGACCACACCCATTTAACTTTGATTATTTATTCTTTTTTCTTCATGCCTATTTCACATCTTATCAACACAATCTACACTTCAATGCCAAAACTAATGATGATTCAAAACTTATTTCCAGCCACCACATATCACCATGCTCTTTCCATTCCTGGATGTCTATAGATTCCACATTAAAAAGCAAATTTTTTATTTCATTGGATTCATAAGAACTGTTAAATTTTTAATTTAAATTATTTACATATTTTGCTCAACAAATATATGTGCAATAATTTTTGTGTTATCTCTGGATATCTGCTGCTCTGTTTTTACATATGTAGAGTAGGAATACCAATAGTATTACTAGACTTATTGTGAAAAGTAAATGAGTTTATGTGTATAAAATCCTTGGAAGAATACCTGACACATAGGAAGTGCTAAATAAATATTAGTTTTTACTAGAATCATTATTAATCTTGTATGCAAAACACTATCAAATTATTAAACATTACAAAAAGACTATACTATATTATACTATGCTATACTTTTTTAAAAAAGACCTATTTCCTGTGCCTTCCTTATACCCCATTGTAAGTTTTCAATAGATATGAAGTCAGTGAGGGAAAAACACAAAAATGAATGGTGAAAATTTAGTATTTTAGTATGGGGTCATTCCAGGAGCAATTTGATGTGTGATTAGGCATGAATGTATATCTACTTCAAAAGAAAGAAGAAAGAAGGAATGAACAAACACCCTGTTTTTCTCTGCATCCAACCATTTGAGCAGATTTTGGCTACCTTACCATAAAGGTGATAGGACCAAAAACAATTACAGCAATAATAAATGAGCTACACAAGTAAATATCTAGAAACAATGAGAAAGAGCATAGGATTACAGAATGTTCACTTGCACACCTATGTTAATGCTCTGCAACAAATTAAGTAAAAAGGAGATGTGATAGAGGAATGTATAGGATTTGCGTGTAAGAAATAATTTAGCTTGTGAAATATGAAAGAAGTTCCCTTTTTTTATAATGCTATGGCAAAAGCAGAAATTTCTCAAAAGCTGAGAAATTTGGCAGGAGTATAATTTAGAAAGAGACCAGAAAAGAAGTTTCTGGAGATAACAAAGGATATCTCTAAAGCGCACACTAATTATCAGTGCCCAGCTATTTTTATATGAAATTTCCTTTGGAAGGTTTGCTCCTTTCTAGATATATCTGCCCATCAGAAAGGAAAAAAGAGAGCTATCCAGCATCTGGGAAGTTCCCATTTATACATATTCCAGTTTATATAGATTCTTTTGTGTTGCTAGATTGTTTGTCTGAGTATATTATTTTCAACATCATTTATTCTTTCATTAGTTCATTTATTCAACAAGCATTGATTTAGTACTACTGTATGACAGATACTGTGTCAGAGATCCTAGGAATGTGCTTGTGACTAATAATAATTATTATTATTCTAATAATTATAGCAAACTTTCTAGCAAATTTTACAAATTATTTACTGTGAGTATGACTTGGAATTGCTCTAAGTATTTAAATCTCACAAACAAAAAATTATAAGGCAAATGCTAATAATATGCTGAATTTACAAATGGATAAATGAGGCACAGGGGGTGAGCAACTCTTTCAAGACTACACATTAATAAAGGTCACAGATGGCATGACTCCAACCTGTGCCATTAGCCGCTATGCTGATGATGTCTCTGAGATGATCTTGTGCTCTCAGAAACTTATAGAAACTGGCATAAAGAACCTGATAGTTACAAGAAAGTGGGACTAACCAATTGTGGGGTAAATATAAAGTGGTGTGGGAACATATAAGAAAAGTATCCCACTCAGGAAATCAGAGCACCCCTAAACTGAAGCCTGTAGTATAAAGTGGAGCTAGTGAGATACTGAGGTGGAAAATCAAAATGTTTCAGGAAGTGGATAGAGTGTGAGGACACCAGGGTGAGGGAAGAGAAGATCAGGTCCATTTGAGAAAGGAAATAAAGCTCACTAAACCTGTAAGAGAGACATGATGAGCATGCGCTCAGTTATTTAAGAAAACTCATTCTTAGAGTCAAGTTGCTAAAACTGCAGACTCAGTCCTTCCCTTACAATTCTTTCCAACAAGGTGATGTCTGACTTGCTTTCAAAGCCCCACTTGTAAGAAAAAGTACAAGCATATTTGAATGGACTATTTTTTGCCAGACAGAAACATTCATTCCAGAGTGCCAAGCAAATTTAATGGAAAACCTTTATCTTAGTCTCAGTTTTTTAACTTCTGGAAAATTATCTTGCTTGCTTTCTCTTATAGTCAACAGCAGATAATCTGTACTTTGAAAACACTCATGAAGAAATTTGTAGGCCAATTTTAGAGCCAAATGAATTAAATTATAATGGTAAATGGAGGATGAGGTGTTAGAACAGGAAGAATTTAGGATTGAGGGAATGAAGCTCCGATACCCTTTCAAGATGTTGGAGAATGACTGAAAAAGTTAAAAGTGATATGAAGAATGATTTTAAAAGTGACTGAGTAAAGGCAAGGCTTTCAATAAGAATGTCAATATTTTATAAGGCAGCAGAAACATTTTGTGGAGAGAGCAAAGGCAGAAAAACAAATGGGAGGAAATTGCAGCTAAAATAGCAAAAATCAAAGTACAAGGGAGAGTATCTGCTATATCATCAAGGTAAAAAGTGTAAGGAAGGAAAATGTTAGACAAGAAAAAGACAGAAAACAGAATATTTCAGAGATGGGAAGGTGAAGAGTAGATTTAGGCTTCAAAAATAGACAATAAAATGTCACAGAAAAAGAGAAATTATAAATAAAGAAAAGGTCCTTTAAGGAATAAAATTATATGTCATATAAAACATAAGTAATGAGTAGCAATGGCAAGGAATTAATCAAAAGGTTAAAAATTGTTCTATAGCAGATACGTCATCTCAAAAATTGAGCAGATCGATTAAGGTAAAATTTGGTGCTTTTTGGAGGGTTTGGTATTTGATGGTTTTCTGATGAGGGAGACTTTGAATTAAAAGTATATAGATAAAAGGTCAAATGTTAGAACAAGGAAACTGACTGATAATAAGTAAAAAGGAGAGAGAAAAATTACTAGAATCTGGAGACCACTAACATGAACACTGATCACAACAGTTATGCAGGCATCTCTCTGAAAAGGTTGACAAGCTTTGCAGAAGGCATGACACACAGGGCAAATGACATGCCAGAGAGCCAAAAATAGCTGATTGTGAATTTCGGAGGCAATCTGAAACAGGCCAAAGTGGAGAGGTGAGAGAATTATTAACCAGTTTATTTAAAAATATGGCTTTGATAACTAAACATAAATAATTTTCTTTCCTTAAATCTGGATCCAAAATAGTGGATCTAGTATTGCCAGATAAGCTATTGAAATAAGTGAGGATGTTATGTATCAAAGTGACCTGCCTTCTAATAGTCAATGGGTGCAGGAAGAAATAAATTCATGTAAGATGGAGAGTGAGGCAAGTCTATCCCATTTAGTTCATAGTCCTTTATTTTCATGTGTTCTCTGTAGATTGTCTCAAAAGAAATAAATAACAGATCTGAGAGAAGACAAATGAACACAATTAAAAAAAGGTATGCTATCATAGGTTAATAAACCCAGGTACCTAACATCATTTTGACAATAGCATACAAGCCAAAAGATGAGAATATTTAAAGTCTATAAAGAGGACTCCAGGAAAGCTGCAGCGAGAGGCAGCAAAACACAGGTCTATAAAATGAGAAACAGGCAGGTCTGATCATATTGATGATATCAAAGTGCAGACTGGGCCACTGGCAATGTTTGACTTGCTTTGGAAAGAAGATGCAAATGACATTAGTGCAATGAAAATGAGAGATCAGAAGATGAAAATAGACATAGCGGATTTGAAAATTATTAAGAAGCAGGGTATGTATAATTAAGCATTGCTTAGTGCCAATTTATATTTGCACGTTACCGCTCTCCACAACTGCACGCAGCTCCCTCATTAATGAGTCATTTTAAAGTTCTCATGGAACAACAAGGCAAGAACACTGAATAGGAGGCTCTGTAGCTCTCATGAAAAGATGGAATGGTCAATGTCCAAGTATTTTATCAGTTAATATTTTTGTCTTTCAAATGTATGAAGGCAGAAAGTGGCAAAGGCTGGCAGAGATATTGAGCCACTGTAGGAAAGCACCAACTTTGGAAATCACAGAGCCCCTTTGAAATCAGGCTGAAATTACCATCTGTAAGCCTAGGCCAGCTCCTTACCCAATTGGAATCTCTGTTTTCTTCTCATGCATAAAAAGAGGATAGCATTAGCATGCATATATATATATATGTATATGCATAATTATGTATGCATGCATAATATATATATTACACACACATATATTCCATATATATACATATATGTGTGTGTATATATACACACATATATATGCGTGTGTGTATATATGTTATATATATATACATACACATATATACATATATATATATACACACACACACACACACACATATATATATATATATATATATATATATATATATATACCCCTCCTAAGGTTATGGTGTATCATATACACACACTGGTGCTTAAATATTTTTGTAGATTTTAGGTTAAGTAGCATTTTAAATTGTAAATGCTCAGAAACAGGGAGGAAGACACATTGAAATAATAAAGCAAACTGAAGAATCTGAGGTTCAGGGCTTCAGAAATGTCTCTATGTAGCTGTTAGATATTATTATCCACAGAATGTTTCACACACAAATAAACAAAAACAAAACAAAACAAAACAAAAAACTACCTCCCAAGCATGAGAGATTTTAGAAGAAAAGACAAAGGGACATAACAGAAAACATTTTAATCCACTTGGTTACGGAGGGGATGTGACATAGGATGGAACTTCCAGTTGCAATTATAGTGTTTATGGGACATTATCAAAAGAAAATTTTAAAAAGAGCAAACAAAGGTGGCAAATGCTCTCTGAGATAGCAGAAAGAGTGGAATATTCATTCATTCATTTATAAATTTAACACATATTTACTAAGCTAAGCATTGTGAGATAAAAGAATAAATAAATGGGAGAAGAAATCACGCAAAACAAAAGGGAAAGGTACAACACATTTTTTTTGCACTATGTTAAGTTATAACATGCTTGATGATGATTAAGGCAAGATAAAAATCTATATAAGGAAAATCAGGGCACTACATGTCTGTTACAGCCTGCTGCAAGAATGGCTGATCCAATTTTCATACATTTGCGGGAAGGGTATACATGTTCTGACTCAACTTATAAGTTGAGGTTGTGGGACAAAAAAGGAAGGGAGACATTTCACTCAGGCCTCTGATTTGCCCTTCAGCTGCTTTGTTCATCCACAGTTTGGAGCCCTGGGTGGAGGCGAAGAAGCAGAAATATGTGCGCTTAACAAAGAACTAGTTATAAATCATACATAAATAAACTGTAAACTATTCACTTCATGGTAGATATAAAATATCTAAATCATGAAAATTATAAGGAATTATTACTTATTACTGGCCACACAGGGACTAGGCTTTTTAATATCCATCTGTGCATATACAGCCAGCACCCAGCACAGTGCCCAACATAGTAATGGCATTTAATATTTATACAACTTAACTATTTTTTAAGTATTTGCCCGTGTTTTAGTAACCCTTTATTTACTTATGCCTTTCTGCCATAGTAAGCATATTTCACAGACACTTCTAGACTAATAAATTCAATCCCAGAATGTGTTTATAAAGATATTTTTTGCTGACACAGGGACACTAAAGTCATATTTTCTCAAATCTTTCTCTAATAGAAACAGTAAACGCAAGAAATAATTCTCAAAATTAAAGAAAGAAAAAATTGGATATAATAGTAACTTGTCACCAAGGCGCCATAGTTGACATAATCAAGTTACGTATGACTTGAAGGGTTTCTTCCCACCACAGTAAAATTCAATAAGAAAAAATAAAACAAGTATTACCGTATTTAAGAAATACTTACAATGTCAAGATGACATACAGGTTCTGTAGTTGTAATGTTGCTATCACTCAGCAAGTAGCTGAATAAATGAGAACTAGAGCACAATATTATCCATTTTTTAAAAATAACCCAACACAAAAGGTTGCCAAGATACTGTGCTTTTATCGTCTCTAAAGCTTGTTCTCCTGGTTACTTTTGTTCTATGTACTCTACGTGATGATGTTTATTGCTATAGTTAAATCTAATTTTCATTTTTAGTGCTGTCGTATGATGGTGAGAGACACAAAAGGCTAACAACACTGGGTCTTCAGGCAAAATTCTTCTATCATGGTGAAACTTAAGCTTATTTCCCATAATAATTTTTTAAAAACTAAATGGCTTCAGAATTTCTTAGTTTGTGCCAGCCAAGTTTTTGCCAAATAAAAATATATTCTCATTTGTCTGGTGGTTGTGCTATGGAGGATGACAAAGATTCTCTCCTTGACCAAACTTCATTCAGGCTCTTCCGAGCTCTTTTTCAACTGTGCCCCATACCCGAACATGTCCTCAAGAGTCCAGTTTTAGTAAAAATTCCATTTAGCCAGAATCCCTCATCCTTGATAACTGAGCATTGTGGATGTCTAATCAGAGTCCTCATCCTCCACCATCCCCCACATGGTGCCTGATCTGTTATCAGCAAGAATACTGTTAGGTACAAAATCTCCTCTCATACCTGATGTTTCCTCTTAGTAATTTTCCACCCACCAACCCCCTACCCTGATCCTTGGCTACAAATCCCCATTTTTTCTTGTTGTATCTGAAGTTAACCCCAATCTCTCTCCCCTACTACAAAATCCCATTGCTGTAGCCCTTATACCTATTATAGTAGTCCTGAATAAAATCTGCCTTACCAATCTTTCATGTGTCATGAGTCATCTTTTTCCTTATTAGGGAGAATTCTCTTTCTCCCCTTAGTATTATTTCTGCATCACATATAATACTGACTGCATTTTAAAATGTTACCTGGTAGGATTTAATACCTTCAGGATCTCATCTCCATACAGACTTCTTTAATCATGGGATTAACAATCCTGAAGATAACTCACTTTACATATTCAAGGAGTTTACAGCCTAAAAGGGGAATGAACCCAGACAAGTAAATGGCAATCGTTATCTGAGGGAAATGGAATTGTTAAGAAGGAAGAGAAATTTTTATTATTTATGTCACAATGGAATATATAGATACAGATAGATATAAAATTGAGATCAAATATGCTTTTCTGCCCTTTCAAAATCCTTTCTAATGAATTGCTTTTTATGTTCCAGGAAAATAACAAATAACACATGTTGAAAATTTACAGTTCAAAAACTGGCATATTCAAGGTCCTGGGTGCACTGGAGACAAACCTCTCAATCTTGGGGGAGGGGGTGTAACATTTCTCAAAAGAAGTAATGTCTCAGCTAAAAGCTGATTTAACATTACTCACTTCTTTGCTTCCTTATTACCCACAAGCTATTTGCTAATTCCTATCTCCATGCATTTCTTTATTCCATCATGCCATTAAAAATACTCAGTCTTCATCATTATAGTGTCCATTATCTCTTTCATGCCTCAGTTCACAAGACACATGTCCATCAGTATTTAATGAGACAGCTGGAAATGATCTTTTTGGAAACTTAGTTTGAATAATCCCATCCCATTATTAAATACTGCAATTAGTTTGTTAAAAAATAACCACCTGCAAAAATTCAAGGTGAAAGAAAACTCAGATGTCTATCAGTATTTGTGTGCCAAAAGTGATGCCACTGCCAATGAGCAGAGTAAGGGGAGTCAATGCATGGAAAATTACGGAGACACATCGAGGGTAGGGTGACTGTGGCCTAACTAAGGTAACGAGATTCCTGTTGAAGGGAGGACAGAATGGGGGGATTCTCGCTAAACAAACGTTAACAGGATTCTTGCTAAAATTGGATTCAGCAAGGGCTAACACAGTCAAGAAGAGTGCTCAGAGGAGCCTGACTAAAGTTTGGTCAAGGAGAAAGTTGGCACAAGAGTAATAGTAATAATAATACATTTTTTAACAAACAAAGAAACTAAGGTTTACAGAGGTTAACTGATCTTCCAAAGATCACTCAGCTAGTGAGCAGGTATTCAAACTTTTGGATTTAACTCCCAAGCTCAAGCTGTTTAACCATGTGCTTTCCTCCCTCTTTCTTAGAAGAAGCTGCGGTAGATCAGAGGTCCCCAACCCCTATGCTGCAGACCTGCACCATCCATTGCTGGTTAGGAACCAGGCCACACAGCAGGAGGTGAGCAGTAGGCCAGTGAGCATGACTGCTGCCCAATCAGCGGTGGGATTAGATTCTCACAGGAATGCAAACCCATCAATACCTAGTTTATTGAGAGTTTTTAGCATGAAGGGGTGTTGAATTTTATCAAAGACATTTTCTGCATCTATCCACAGCCAGTATCATACTGAATGGCAAAAGCTGGAAGCATTCCCCTTGAAAACCGGCACAAGCAAGGAGGCCCTCTCTCGCCACTCCTATTCAACATAGTATTAGAAGTTCTGGCCAAGGCAGTCACGCAAGAGAAAGAAATAAAGGGCTTTCAAATAGGAAGAGAGTATGTCAAATTTTCTCTGTTTGCGGATGGCATGATTGTACATTTAGAAAACCCCATCGTCTCAGTCCAAAATCTCCTTTAGCTGGTGAGCAACTTCAGCAAAGTCTCAGGATACAAAATCAATGTGCAAAACTCACAAGCATTCCTATACAGCAATAATAGACAACAGATGCTGGAGAGGATGTGGAGAAATAGGAACCCCTTTACACTGTTGGTGGGAGTGTAAATTAGTTCAACCATTGGGGGAAACATTGCGGTGATGCCTCAAGGATCTAGAACTAGAAATACCGTTTGACCCAGCAATCCTATTACTGGGTATACATCCAAAGGATTATAAAGCACTCTACTATAAAGACACATGCACACATATGTTTATTGCAGCACTATTCACAATAGCAAAGATTTGGAACCAACCCAAATGCCCACCAATGATATAGTGGATAAAGGAAATGTGGCACATGGAATACTATGCAGCCATAAAAAGGATGAGTTCGTGTCCTTTGCAGGGACATGGATGAAGCTGGAAACCATCATTCTCAGCAAACTAACATGAGAACAGAAAACCAAACACCGCATGTTCTCACTCATAAGTGGGAGTTGAACAATGAGAACACATGGACACAGGGAAGGGAACATCACACACCAGGGACTGTTGGAGGGTGGGCGGGCTAGAGGAGGGATAGCATTAGGAGGAATACCTAATGTAGATGACAGGTTGATGGGTGCAGCAAGCCACCATGGCACATGTATAGCTATGTAATGAACCTGCACATTCTGCACATGTACCCCAGAATTTAAGGTAAAAAAAAAAAAAAAAAAAAAAAAGAATGCAAACCCTATTGTGAACTGCACATGTGAGGGATCTGGGTGAGCTCTCCTTATAAAAATCCGATGCCTGATGATCTGAGGTGGAACAGTTTCATCCTGAAACCATTCCTCCAGCCCCCCATCCCCGTCCGTGGAAAAATTATCTCCCATGAAATCAGTCCTTGGTGTTAAGAAGGTTGAGAACTGTTGCTATAGATTATGGAGAGCTGCTTCTCAGGGTTGGTCTTCATCTAGAGATTACTTACTCAATGAAATTAAAGAATTCCTGAATTTGGTAGGAGGTGATCGCTGAGGTATGCTCTAATTTTAAGTGTTTATGGTTTTTTGATTCTACTATGATGATTATTTTGATTTTTAATTTGGGCTAGAAGAAACCTTAAAATAACCTAGCTTGACACCATAATTTTAGAGGTAATAAAACTGAGACTAAGAAAAATAAGGTGATTGTCCATAATAATACAGTAGGTTTATGACAAAGCAGAGACACTGACTCATGAGCCTGAGATCACATTTGTCTATCATTTTGTAATAAACTAATCCATATCCCGTATACCTCATTGACTAGTTTTTCTTAAACATTATTTTTTATTCCTACACAGGAAACAGGTGGTTCACTATTGCTTAACCTATCAAATACAAAGACTGTTTGCTTTGTAAGATCCTCAGAAGCCTTTTTTGTTTGTTTGTTTATGTTTTTGTTTTTGGGGGTTTTTTTGTTTAGTTTTGTTTTGTTTTAGACAAAGTCTCGCTCTTTTTCCCAGGCTGACTGCAGTGGCACAATCTTGCCTAACTGCAACCTCTGTCCCCCGGGTTCTAGCAATTCTCATGTCTCATCCCGAGTAGCTGGGATTACAAGTGCCCACAACCACTCCGGGCTAATTTTTGTAGTTTTTAGTAGAGATGGGATTTCACCATGTTGGTCATGCTTGTCTCAAACTCCTGACCTCAGGTGATCCACCCAGCTGGGCATCCCAAAGTGCTGGGAATATGGGCGTGAGGCACCGCACCCGGCTGGAAGCCTGGTTTTTGACTGTCCTCAGCATGGATGAATTTTGTTTTGTGTTGGGGAAAATAGTTATCTGATTCAAAGTTTTTTGCCACTAGGTTATTGACCCCTTAATTAGTCCAGGCTATGTGCATTTTAACACATAGATGACACACCAGTCCAAATTAACCTGGAAATAGAGTTTCAGTTAGTATGATCTTACTCTTAGGAGAAAGAGCTATTTTTGGATAGACTTCTTCTACCTTGCAGAAGTGAAATGGTTCATCTTTCTACAGACTCCCTGTTTATTGATCTAATATCCGAGATAACCATATGCACCACGTTTCCTCTTCATAGTTAGCCCTGGACATAGTAAGGTAATTCCAGCTTAATTCACTGTTTTAATAGGATACTACTGCCAGAGTTTCGTATGCCGTCTCTTGGGAAGGAGCCAGAATCTGGACCACTGCACTGTCAGCAAACCTCCACACAAGTCACTGAGCAATATCTGTTCATGGATGCTCACTGTTTACATACTATTAATCATGGAACCTAAACATCTAAGCTCAAGTAAACAAACAAATTATGTGGGACCTTTTTTTCCAAAGTGAAGAATGGTAGTACTTGAAGCTAAATTTCATTTAGCTAATCTTATGGAGGAAAAATAGAGAAAATGGCAATGAACCTAATTTTTCTGGATAGTGTAGTGAGTAAATAATTTATTTTGTTTTCACCAAATCCCTAACATCTGCTGGTAATTTCACAGTACTGGACTTAAGTAAATAACAATAATTTGTAAAGTGCCTACTTGGAAAATGGAGGCTGAAATGTTATTTTTAATTATAGCTTAGATTATTGTTAATAACTTAAGCAGGAGCAAGAATAATACCAAAGAAAAGCTTTTACAACATTGCGACAAAAGATTACAAGTTGGGCTTTGTTAAAATATGTGACTCATAGGAACATGGGACAAATTACGCCTTTCCAGCCCTAGTGATGTTCAATTTCAAAGCTAAAAGTAATACTCTACGTCATGGATGGCATGATGAAAGGGATACACAGAGCTTCATTACTGCCTCAAGGAAGTTGTTCTCAAAAGTAATGGGAGAAATAATTCTGAAGAATTCTCTATAAATGAATTATCTATATTTCTGGGTTAAATCTACATTTCTGGGTTAAATGCAGTAACTGGACTTTGTCCAAAGTAAAGAGAAGGCAGTAAGTCAGTCCAGAGTGGAAGTGCATCTTTTAGAGAGTTAGCTTTCTCCAATTTCTATACAATGTTTTCTTCAGGAATAAATGGAAAAAGCTAGAGGAGTTTGTGAAAAGCTATGTACGTATATCTTCTGCTAATTTCAGTTGAATGAGGTGCTTGATAGAAGATTAGTTAGCAAAGTAACTCTGAGTTCCAGCTCTGTCACATTCTAACAGAGCACCTTTGGCAAACTTAAGCTCTTCCCCCTCTTCAGATTTTTCTCATCTGCAAAGAAAAAAAAAGATTTGCAATATTGTATTTTACATAATTTGCTATAAAGATCATGTCAAATGATATAGTAGAGGTAAATCATAAATTACGAAGAACTGTGCTCCATCAATTACTACATAAAAAAGATATGTTTCTTTTATTATGAAATTTCTAGTATTTAAAATGGGAGGTACTAGAACAGATATATGCATTTAGTTAGAGTTTGATTAAAAACCCGCTAGTCCCCTCAATTTGCTTGTTTTAATGGCCTCACTGAGTTTTCCTAGTTTCAAATTCAACAGCAATTATTTTCATCCTAAAATAGTGAGTTAGGGTAGTAGTTCTGAATCCTAACTCATGGATTTGACTCCCAATTCTTCCACTTACTGGTAATGTATGTTAATTTTTACTTTTAACTGCCTTGGGTTTTTTCTAAGTGGGGGATCATAATAAAGATACTTAACCAATAAGGTTATTTACATGATTAAAATAACTAAATATATGTCAAGTGCTCCATTCAATGCTTCACACATAGTAAGGACTCAATATATGTTGGCTATTTTTAATATTTTCACACAGACCCTCAGAGTCAAATAAAGTGGAGACACTATCCACTAAACTATTCCTTCCACCTGTGTCCCTAAGTGCATTCATTCTTGGTAGACAAAAAATTTTACTTATTTCACACTTATCCTCTTCCATCTTTTCTTCAGTATCTTTGATTTCCAATGGTTATGGTATGCCATGTTTAAACTTCAAGAGCCTTCTCAATTCTCTTCATCACTAAATGACACTTTAAACAAAAAATAAGAATTGTCGTATCCAAAGGACTCTTTTTTATCCTCTCTATTCTTGTTCTATCTCATGCTTCAGAGAATCCTAAAGAAACTATATTTTGTAAAAAATAAATCTGACATTATATATGTCTAGTGTATATGCATATCTAACTTCTTTGATACTATAACTTCTCTGGCTCCCTGTGACATCCAGCTGTTGCTTCTCATTTAAGCTTCTTTACTTTTGCTCGTTTTTTTCTCAGAAGACTCATCTATTTTCTTGGCGTTAGTGATAACCCTTGTGTAGATGACTCACAGATTTTCACCATGGGGCCTGATCTCTGATCCTGGCAGTAGAGCTCTCCAGTTTTCCACTGGATGGTTCATTTCAAATATAAAAAGGAAACATATCCACTCCAAGCACACAGCATTTTTACTTAAAATTAGTCCTTCTAATTTACCCACCTCTATTCATGGTGTTTCCATTTTCCCAGCCCCTTAGATATGACTATAAATCATCTTTGACTCATTCCTTTTTTTTTTATTCTCTATATTCTATTCATGGCCAGGAACTCCATAGTTCTGCTTGAAATAATTACTTTGTTCTTTACCTCCTTTCTGTCTCCACTGACAACATTTAAATATGGGTCTTATTATTTCACCCATAATTGAACTACTGTTAACAGCTTTTTGGCTTTTCCAGAATTCCTGTTGCTTTCTCACCCAATCATTCTTTCTGGCTTACAACAGCCAAATTAATTATTATTACATGTATTTTCATTTTGTGAGCCCCTGCCTAAAAGTCTGAATGTTCATAAATGTTACAGTATGAAGTATAAACCCCCTTGCCTAGTTTGCAGATTTCTCATTGCCTAAAAATGACACACACAAATGTTCACGCCTCACTTCTTTGTAACACTTCTGTTCTATTCAGCCTTACTTCTTCATTGCTCCTTAAAAATGTCTTGTGTTTTTCCTTTACTCATGCCTGCCTGCTATATTAGGATGGTCTTCCCTTCCACCAAGGCAAAGCCTACCACCCTATATCAGGCACCTTGTTAATTTAAGGTACAATAATAAACAATCCGTGGTTCTTAGTGGTCCACAACAAAAAATGTTTACTTCTAACTCATGCTGTGGTAATCTCAACTCTCTGTGGATCTCTCTACATAACCGCCATTCTAGTACCCAGACTGATAGAATAGTTTCCCTTGGGACATTGACATTCTTGTTTTTTGGGGGTGTCAGGGAGGAGAGCACTTTGGTAGGGGCTGTTAAAACTTTTGCTTGGAATTAGCACATTTCACATCTCTTTACATTTCAATAGACAAGACAAATCAGTGGTGAAACCTAATATTAGTAGGATGGGGATGTATCTTTTCCTCAATGGAGAGGCACAGCAAATCCGACAGCTAAACCTTATGTTGAAGGAACTGGAATGTACAATACTTCCATAAAAAAAACAGCTAATATTTTGAATATTATTAGTCTACTACAGTCTACTCTCTTTGTCACAAATAAGGACTTTCCTTCCTTCTGCTCACAAAATATACTTACTCTATCTCCAAGAGAGAAAATGCCCAAGTTCAAAGTCTCTGTTCATATGATATTCTGTATTGATATCATATCAGGATATGACTGCTCTTGATTTACACATTTGTCAATTAGAAAGTTAATGTTAATTGTATGCCCATGACATCCCCAATAGACAACTGTAGTACAGAAATGGGATAGTATCAATAAATATTCACATTTGTAAAGGAGAAGAATAGGCCATGTACAGCAGTTATGGGTAGATAGAAATTCTTACACTTTCCTGGGGAAGTGATGAGGCATGCCACCCAGGCGAGAGGAGTGTTTGATTAAGGAACACTCCTCTTGCCTAGGTAGCATGCCTCCTTCAAACTAGTTACTTAGTCTACTTTTTTCCATCATCTTCTCTGTGGCTTAATGATATTCCTCTTTCATGAATTTATCTAGCACTAATAGGTGTTATCAAGTTGCATACATTTTAATTTAGACATTCTGATAATATTTTATGTACATTAATATTATTTCTCCAAACAACTTGTACATTTGTCAGAAGAACTAATCTTCTCTGAACCTGTGTAAGGATAAGTTAGTTCCCCATATAGGGTTTCAGTAACAACTTTATAAGGATATTGTATGTAATGAAGTGTTAACAGTGGAGGGTGTCCAGGTTCTTGGCATCTTGAACAAAGAATTGGACAAAACGCGCAAACAAAGCAAAGAAGGAAGGAAGGGATTTACTGAAAATGAAAGTACATTCCACAGTGTAGGAGCAGGCCCAAGCATAAGGGCTCAATAGCCCTGCTACAGAATTCTTGGGAGTTTAAATGCCCTTTACTTGGGGTACATCCTATGTAAATGAAGAGGATGAAGTAAAGTTCCAAAGTCATTTACTCAGTGTATGCCCTATAGAAAGGTTATTTCTTGTCATAGCTGAAGTGTGAATCGGCCTTCTGTTCCTGGCCTCCAGACCCTATTTTCCTGCCTCAAAATGGTGCCAAGTTACTCTGATAGGTTGAAGTTCACAGTTTCTTCAGCATAGCCATGGCTGTATTGACATTACCCTTGATTTCCTGCATCTTTTAAAGTAAAGTTTGTTTATTAGGCTTAGGTTTTGTTTACGTTTTCATTACGGAAATATTATTTGCACAGAGCAGTCCTCGGAGCATTCAGTAAAACACCAGCGCACAGTCGTCCTAATGTGTGCCTTACTCTCAGCTTATAAGGTGACTGTGAAAATAGTAATAACTTTATCCAGTCCTCCATTTTAGATCAAGAAACATATGCTCTGCCTTTCAGCATTCCCAGAGAGACTACTTGAGGTGACATGATCAACTCTTTTGAGTCTTTCAAAGTAAAGAAAATTTCACTGTAATTATGAAAGTCAGGCCTAGATCAGGCTGTGAAGTAACAAGTCTGTCTTTAAGTTATTCTGTCTCTCATTTCACTTATATAAAGTTAGAAAAGATAACATACTGTAGAAATAATTATCTTTGATTGTGTAGGTGGGGAGATGCTTTTGGACAATGGGCTATTTGTGACTCACTCAGGAATACTGCCAAAAAATGTGTTCTGCCATTTATACAGCATAGAAAAATATCTCCCCACACAATCATGTGAGAAAGATGGTTAAGAATTGTTTATACTGCAAAGAACCAATATTAAAAATGGGCATGATACTATTCAACAGACTTTAGAGTGAAGTGCTCTGCAAAGAAGATAGCTTGTGAATCTCAACTTTCTCCCTCTTTTTCTTCATTCTAACTTGGAATCTTCATAAGGTTTTATATTTTCCACGACTTTGCTATTTCTTAATGACCTTCCTTGGTTTTATTCTGTATAGTGCATTGCAATGCCCTCCACTATATTCAGGAAATTTTCACATTTTAAGAGACAGTTTATGGACTTTGTACTTTAGCACCTTATCTAAGTAAGGGATAGAAACAAGAAAGTTCTTAAGTTTGTCTATAACTGAAAAGTTTTGATGTGTGGCTATGATGGTTAATACCGAGTGTCAGCTTGATTGGATTGAAGGATACAAAGTATTGATCTGGGTGTGTCTGTGTGGATGTTGCCAAAAGAGATTAAAATGTGAGTCAGTGGTCTGAGGAAGGCAGATTCACCCTTAATCTGGTGGGCACAATCTAATCAGCTGTCAGCGAATATAAAGCAAGCAGAAAAACGTGACAAGATAAGACAGGCCTAGCCTCGCCGCCTACATCTTTCTCCCATGCTAGATGCTTCCTGACCTCAAAAATCAGACTCCAAGTTCTTCAGTTTTGGAAGTCGGACTGGCTCTCCTTGCTCCTTAACTTGCAGACAGCCTATTGTGGGACCCTGTGATCATGTAAGTTAATACTTAATAAACTACCCTTTATATATCCTATCAGTCCTGTCCCTCTAGAGAACACTGAGTGATACAGATTTTGGTACCAGAAGTGGTTTAGTACCAGGAGTGGTACCAGGCAAAGAGTTTAGTGACTCCATATATAATACATTTGATCATATGTGGAGAAACAAGGAACATAATGCAGCCGGTTGTATACTGCTAAGTTCAGTGAACAAAGTGATCAAAGAAAATGATGAAATCAGGGATTCTGTCTCCCTGGTTCAGAAGCAGATACTGAGCCTCAAGTCTGCTAAGATTGCCCTGAGTGAGAGTCTCATCTCCTGTGAAGAAAGCCCTGAAATTGTGGAAAAACAGACCCAAGTTCTTACCATGCAAGTGGCTGACCTGCAATGAAAGATGCATGCACAGCCTAATCAGGTGTCTACTGTTAAAGTGAGGGCATCGATTGGAAAAGAATGGGACCCTGCAACTTGGAATGGAGATGTGTGAGAGGACCCTAATGAAGCTAAGGACACTGAGTTTGTAAACTGATGAACTTTTTTTGCCAGAAGGAGCAGCTTCCCCATTACCAGTAGTGGCAACATCCCCCCCTCCCCCCACCCCACCAACCCATGCTGCCATCAGCTTTTCTATCTTTGTCTGAGGAGATAAACCCTGTGCTTCCTGAGGCAATAGTGATGGCCTTTCCTGAGGCAGTTGCCAGGTAAGATAATGTTGATTCTCCTCAGGAACCACCCCCAACTTCCCTGTTTGCTTCTAGATCTATAACTGGACTAAAGTCCTAGTAGGCCCCTAGAGGTAAGTTGAGAGTGTGACCCATGAGAAGGTGCACTACAGTCAAAAAGAACTGTTTGAGTTCTCTATATAAGCAGAAATCAGGAGAACAGGCATGGGAAAGGATATTAAGGGTATGGGATAATGGTGGAAGGAACATAGAGTTGGATCAGGCTGAATTTATTGATTTGGGCCCACTAAGTAGGGACCCTGCTTTTAATGTTGCAGCTCAGGTAGTTAAAAATGTTTCTAATAGTTTATTTGCTCGGTTAGCTGAAAGATGGATTAAAAGATGGCCCACTGTGAGGGAGCTGGAAATGCCTGATCTCTCTTGGTTTAATGCAGAGGAAGGGATTTAAAGGCTTAGGGAGATTGGGATGGTGGAGTTGATTAGTCATCTTAGACCTACTCGTCCCAGCCTGGAGGGTCCAGAAGATATACCCTTCACCAATGCCTTGCAAAATAGATTTGCGAGAGCAGCACCTGCATCTTTTAAGAACCCTGTAATTGCTCTTCTCTGTATATCAGACCTAACAGTGGGAACTGCAGTAACTCAACTACAAAATTTAAATACAATAGGAATAATTGGATCCTGAGGTGGCAGGGGCCAAGTGGCAGCACTCAACTGTGAAAGACAAGGTGGGCATATCTACTGTAATAGACAGCAGAGGCAAAGTGGCAATCAGAATAGTCTGACTCGTGTAGAGCTCTGGCATTGGCTAATTAGACACCGTGTTCCTAGAAGTGAAATTGATAGGAAGCCTACTGCATTCTTAGTTAATTTATACAAGCAGAAAACTTCTAGGTTGAATGGATACAAGACTAATTTGATTACAAAAACAGAATCACGGTCCCTCAATCGATTTCCAGATTTGAGCAAGTTTACAGACCCAAAACCCCTTGAATGAAGGGGATGCTGGGTCCCCTTGAGGAAGGACCCCACTACACCACCAACAATTCATGCAATGAATCTTTCTCCCATCCTTCCCCAAGGAGACCTCTGGCCTTTTAGCAGGGTAAGTGTGCATTGGGGAAAGGGAAATTGTCAGATATTTCAGGGACTACTTGACACTGGCTCTGAGCTGATGTTGATTAAAGGGGAGCCAAAATGTCATTGTGGTCCTCTAGTTAAAGTAGGGGCTTATGGAAATCAGGGAATTAATGGAGTTTTAGCTCAGGTCTGGCTTACAGTAGGTCTCTGGACTCATCCTGTGGTCATTTCTCCAGTGCCAGAATGCATAATTGGCATAGACATACTTAGCACCTGAGAGAACCCCCACATTGGCTTCCTGACGGGTAAGGTGAGGGCTGTTATAGTGGGAAAGGGCAAATGGAAGCCATTAGAGCTGCCTCTACCTAGAAAAATAGTAAATCAAAACCAATATTCCATCCCTGGAAGGATTGCAAAGATTACTGCCACCACCAAGGACTTGAAAGATGCAGGGGTAGTGATTACCACATCCCCATTCATCTCTCCCATTTGACCTGTGCAGAAGACAGATGAATCTTGGAGAAGGACAGTGGATTATCATAAGCTTAACCAAGTAGTGACGTCAGTTGCAGCTGCTGTACCAGTTGCGGTTTCATTGCTTGAACAAATTAACACATCTCCTGATACCTGGTATGTAGCCATTGTCTTGGCAAATGCATTTTCTCCATTCCTGTCCATAAGGCCACCAGAAGCAACTTGCATTCAGCTGGTAGGGTCAGCAATATACATTTACTGTTCTACCTCAGGAGTATATCAACTCTTCAGCTTTGTGCCATAATCTTATTTGGAGAGAACTTGATCGCTTTTTGCTTCTGCAATATATAACACTGGTCTATAACATTGATGACATTATGCTGATTGGAAGGAATCCTTGAGCAAGAAGTAGTAAACACACTAAACTTATTGGTCAGATATTTTCATGCCAGAGGAGGGGAAATACATCTGACTAAACTTCAGGGAACCGTCAACCTCAGTAAAATTTCTAGGGGTCCAGTGGTGTGGGCCCTGTCTAGATATTCCTTCTAAGGTGAAGGATAAGTTGCTGCATTTGGCCTCTCCTACAACCAAGAAAGAGGGACAACACCTAGTGGACCAATTTGGATTTTGGAGGCAACATATTCCTCATTTGGGTGTGTTACTCCAGCCCATTTATCCAGTGACCCGAAAGGCTGCCAGTTTTGGGTGGCATCCAGGACAGGAGAAGGCTCTGCAACAGGTCCAGGCTGCTGTGTGAGCTGCTCTGCCACCTGAGGCATATGACCCAACAGATCCAATGATGCTTGAGGTGTCAGTGGCAGACAAGGCTGCTGTTTGGAGCCTTTGGCAGGCCCCCAAAGGTGAATCACACCAGAGGCCTCTAGGATTTTGGAGCAAGGCCCTGCCATCTTCTGCAGATAACTGCCCTACTTTTGAGAGGCAGCTCTTGGCCTGTTACTGGGCTCTGGTAGAAACTGAACATTTGACAATGGGTCAAATGCGACCCAAGTCACCATGCGACCTGAATGGCCTATCATGAACTGAGTGCTTTCGGACCCATCTAACCATGAAGTGGGTCATGCACAGCAGCATTCCATCATCAAATGGAAGTGGTATATATGTGATCGGGCTCGAGCAGGTCCTGAAGACACAAGTAAGTTAAATGAGGAAGTGGCTCAAATGCCCATGTTCTCCACTCCTGCCTACCTGCCTACTCTTCCTCAGCCTGCACCAATGGCCTCATGGGGAGTTCCCTATGATCAGTTGACAGAGGAAGAGAAGACTAGGGCCTGGCTCACAGATGGTTCTGCACGATAAGCAGGCATAACCAGAAAGTGGACAGCTGCAGCACTATAGCCGCTTTCTTGGAACTGAAGGACAGCAGTGAAGGGAAATCTTCCCAGTTGGCAGAATTTCAAGCAGTGCACCGGGCTGTGCACTTTTCATGAAAGGAGAAATGGCCAGATGTGCAATTATATACTGATTCATGGACTGTAGCCAATGGTTTGGCTGGATGGTCAGGGACTTGGAAGAAGCATGACAGGAAAATTGGTGACAAAATTGGGGAAAAGGTATGTGGTTGGACCTCTCTAAGTGGTAAAAAACTGTGAAAATATTTGTATCCCATGTGAGTGCTCACCAACGGATGATGTCAGCAGAAGAGGATTTTACTAATCAAGTGGATACGATGACATGTTCTATGGACACCACTCAGCCTCTTTCCTCAGCTACTCCTATCATCACTCAGTGGGCCCATGAACAAAGTGGCCATGATGGCAGGGATGGAGGTTATGCATGGGCTCAGCAACATGGACTTCCACTCACCAAGACTGACCTGGCTACAGCCATTGCTGAGTGCCCAATTTGCCAGCCACAGAGACCAACACTGAACCTTTGATATGGCACCATTTCTTGGGGTGATCAGCCAACTATCTAGTGGCAGGTTGATTTTATTGGACCTTGTCCATCATTGAAAGGTGAGAGATTTGTCCTCACAGGAATAGACACTTACTCCGGATACGGGTTTGCCTATCCCACACGCAATGAATCTGCCAAGACTGCTGTCTGTGGACTCACAGAATGTCTTATCCACCATCACGGTGTTCCACGCAGCATTGCCTCTGACCAAGGCACTCACTTCACAGCTAAAGAAGTGTGGCAGTGGGCTCATGCTCATGGAATTACTGGTCATACCATGTTCTTCATCATCCTGAAGCAGCTAGATTGATAGAACAGTGGACTGGTGTTTTGAAATCACAATCAGGCCAACTAGGCGACAATACTTTGCAGAGCTGGAGCATAGTTCTTTAGAAGGCCATGTGTGCTCAGAATCAGCATCCAATACATGGTATTTTTTTCTCCCATAGCCGGGATTCATGGGTCCAGGAATCAAGGGGTGGATGTGGAAGTGGCACCACTCACCATCACCCCTAGTGATCCACTAACAAAATTTTTGCTTCCTGTTACTGCGACATTACATTCTGCTGGCCTAGAGGTCTTAGTTCCAGAGGAAGGAACACTGCCACCAGGAGACACAACAATATATATCTCCTATTAGTTCTGTCCCTCTGGAGAACCCTGACTAGTACAGTGACTATTGGAGAACACATATGCTCTTAAAATATGGGATGCAAAGCAGTTTGGGAGGATTGCAGATTGTAAATTAATTGCTAAGACTTTAGATCATGAAATGCTAATAAAAAAATCAGTATTTCCCAAAAATTTAACATTAAAGCCTGCATTTTGGTTAAGGACTCTAGCTGTTTTTCATAAGGTGATATTAAAAATAGTTAACATTTGTTAAAGGTTTACTATATGTCAGGGATAGTTCTCAGCATGTTGCATGTATTAACTTATTTAATTCTTATAATAACACGATGAGGTATGTACTGTAAACCAAAAGTAAAATCCTAAGTCCCGCAACGAACTCAACAGACCCCTTCTTGCACAAGGAGACCCCAGAGAAACCCCAAAGTCTCAATTCCTGGCCATGACAAGAAGACAGGTTGGATATGCCTTGTAAACTCACTCCCTTTTGGAGTTAGATAAAACTGACCAGAATTAAGGATAAAATACAGATCACAAGTCTGACAAAACAGACTCTCTGTGGCAATAAGATACTAAATTATGAACAGGACTTAAGACCTTGCAAGGCAATGGTTAAGTCATACCCTACCAACCATAAAATCTCATTAAATGTTTTTCTTTTAAATTAACCCAGTAAAATGTGGCTTACTTTCCAAACGGACTCATACAAAACCACATGAAAGATAGCAGACCCTGAAGGAAATCAAAATATTTTACCCCAAAATGTATTTTTAACACATTTTGAAATGACCCTGCAAAGCCATCTTTTGTGGGAAAAACTTGCATCATTAAATCTCCATCAATGCTTCCAGGCTTTTCCTTACTAAGACTTTCCCAGGTGTAGTAAAGATTAATTCAGAGTCTGACAACTATGACGTCTGAAAAGAATCATTTACCATCTATTCTATCTGAGGGCAGCTACCTATGAAGCTTCATCTACATAACAAGAGCCTTGGCTCTCCACAACTCCCAACCATTCCTTTCTACTGACTTCAAGCATAACTCTCTCAACCAATTGTCAAGTAAAGAATCCCCAAAATCCACCTACAACGTGTAATCCTCCCCACCCATCTCACGCCCACCCCCACCACCAAGAGATGTCCTGCCTTTTGGGGCTGAACCAAGGTATAGCTTTCATGTATTGATTGATGTCTTTGCATGTAATTCCTATCCCCCCAAAATGTGTAAAACCAAATTGTAACCCAACCACTTTGAGCACACTTTCACGTGACTTCTTGAAACTGTTCCCCAGGACAGGGTCACTCATATTGGCTCAGAATAAACCTCTTTACAATATTTTACAGAGTTTTGTTTTTCAATTAGCTGTACTATAATAATTATTTCCATTTTGATATAGATTGAAGCACAGAAGGATTAAGTTATCTGCCGATGTTATTCATCCAGGATCGAATCTAAGCAATTTGGTTTTATTTCCAGTGTTCTTGTCCACTATGTAAAACTTTCCAAGAGATGAGAATTATTTTAGAAACAGGGACAAAGTAACTGCTGGGAATCTGGATACAATATCGTAGTGGTGGGCTGAAGCTCATTGCCATCATCTTAATGAAAATCTCCTTCTCCAAATCACAACATTACCAGTGGTGAATCTGGCACATCTGCAACAAACTCCATCCCTTCCTCCTTAGAGGAAAGAATTTGGCTGAAGGACATGAGGCAGAGTGAGAGACTGAGGCAAGTTTTCGAGCAGGAGTGAAAGTTTATTAAAAAGTTTTAGAGCAGGAACAAAAGGAAGCAAAGTACCCTAGGAAGAAGGCCAGGTGGGTCTCTTCAGATATCCAAGTGCCCTGCTCAACTCTTTACTTGGAGTTTTATACAGTGACATGGTTCTGGGATTTGTATTTCTCCTCCCTTGATTTTTCCCTTGGGGCAGGCTGTCACGCATGTTAGCCTGCCAGCTCTTGGGAGGGGCTGCATGCACAGTGTGTTTACTGAAGTTGTGCACATGCTCATTTGAAGCATTTTTCCCCCACCAGTCAAGTGTCCCTAGAGAAAGGTCATATACCAGTTAAACTCTATCATCTTGCCTAGATATGCATGCTTGAGCCCACTTGCCCACCTCCTGAGATCTTACAGAGAAGCTGCTGATCATCAGCTCCAGGTGTTTTTTATCTACAGGGACACTGTCTCTCCCTGGCACCAGCTGCAACCTGACTATGACCCGATGATCACCTGACATTCCTGGGTGGTGAGGACCCTCTCCTCCCTGCTTATGTCTGCTTAGCTATCTACTCTAACAATACCTGAATCCTGGGCCAGTCTGTCCTCAGAAGCCTCCACTATCCATGGAATACATACCATTCCTTGGAGGTCTGTGAACCAGACTGCCTTCTTTGTATGTCCCCAGATGCCTAAGTGACATAAAAAATAAAGTATGGCATTAGAAAAATTAGGGAAATTTACATTTCATTTGCTTAGCTATCATCATCTGAAATGTGTGGCATTTAAAATCTGAAGTTTTTGAATTTTATACATATATGGTGAAAACTCTGCAGAGAAAATTTATAGTATAAATAAGATTCCAATGAGGATATTTAACATTAGAAGAGTAATATATCCATAGAAAGTAGGGATCCTGATATTAGTCACAAGTTGGCAAAAACCTTATTCCTGACCCTTCAAACATTATTACTAATTGTAATATCTGATCCTTTTGTAAATATTTTTCCCAGACTTCTCACTTCCTTTTAATTTTAGACTTGCCTAGCTAAAGTTCCACTGCTTTCTGCTCACTCAATTTATACATGTTGCAAACTGGTAGCCTGCCATTCACCTACTGTGTATCTCAGAAAAATACGCCTGTTCTGATAGTATTCTGTCTAAAGTTCCATCTTTTCTCTGTTTATCTTTTAGTATACACTTTGTAGCCAGGTTTTGCTTCTTCAGCTCCTTATACTTACCTAAAAACTTATTGGAAATGCAGTATGATAGTATGTGATGACTTTCAGCAATTTTTACATCAAGATAGACAGAAAAATATAATATTTGTATACTTTGGGGTTATTTGATGAGACAGCTCATGTCAGAGACAATAAGCCAAGGATTCCAACAGCCCTAGGCTTTGTCTAGCTGATCTTAGGGCTGAAAGAATCAAATCAATATAACATCCCACCTGTTATTTGTTCCTACACTTACTGAGAAGTCCTCATGTAGGGGCAAGAGTATGTTGTTTGAGGCCAGATAAATCAGGCTTTGCATTTTGACTTTGCTATGTCATAGCTCTGTGATTGTGATAAAATGACAATGTTCTATCTTCTGCTTTCTAAGCTATTAAATAGGAATAATAATATCCAGAGGGGAAATAATATTTCTGTGCCTTCTCCCACTAGTCCTATATCTGCCTATTCCTTTCCTGATTCTCTTCTAGGATAGAAGTTGGCAATTCAGATGATGAGAGACCTAAGATATTCACTGGGCTATAATAGTAGTAGTTAAGTTTTAAAAACATTAGCATATATTCTATTTCCTGCCTTCTAATTTGTCTTCATCATGAAGTCAGAGTGGAGCCTTGAAAGCAGTTGATGGAATGAAGACACAGCCAAATCAGATGTTTCTTCCCCTTAAAAGTTTGCCCAAAAAGACTACATTAAATTTAAGGTATTTCATATTTGAATACCTACTATGCTACAGATAAGATTTAAGTCATGAGAGATTGTTTAAGAAGTGAATGGAATTTAGCTTTTGCTCTTAATGAGCTTAGAATTTGCCTAAGACCAGAAAATGAGAACAATAATTGAAATAAAATTCAAAAATATAGTATCTAAGTGTTGATATAGAAGGGGGTTGGCGACATTGGAAACGCCTTTCCAGGCAGGAGTGGCTATAGCACCAATACAGGTGGCCTACTGTATGCTTTCAATCTCTTTCTCTCCCTATTTGTGTCTGTACTCTTTTCCAGGGTAGGGGCTATTTCTGTTGTAAATTCCAGAATTTTGAAGTAAACAATTCTGTGAGGTTGTCCCTAGGCCCTTCAACTCAATGCCTCAGGCAAACATCTATACAGTATTCTCCTAGTACAATGTCTCATTTGACCTGGGGCTTTTCTCCAAGGCTTACTAAGATCCTCAGGCTACATGTTGGAAAGTGAGTGGTACTTTAGTCCCAGATTGCATTTATTCGAGTTTCTTCAGTCTTGTTGAGTGTTCTAGTGTACTCCCATAGAAGGGAGGAAGGACACAGTACCTCTTCTCAAAGTCGCATACAAGTGGCTTTCCCTCTTGTTCTAATCCTATTTCAGGTAGCCTGGGCAGAATTATCTTGTTGCTTTCCTGTTCACTGTTGATGGCACACACTTCATACTACTATTCTTAAAGAGCTAATATTTGACAAGCAAAGCAAGGCTTTAGAACTCATACCATCTCCTATTCTAAAAGCCTACTTCTTACAACTCAAACTGCTATGCTTTTCCAACGACATACAAATATGGAAGGTAAATTTGGGAGAAGATCTTGATTGGTATTCAAGTATCTTCCCTCAAATTTAACATACACACATGCAAAATAATAGGATTCACTACTGATTCCCAGGAAGGTCAACTCATGCTGAGTTTGATAAGTAAGCTTCTCAGATCTAGAGAGAAAGTCAAAATATGATTTTATAGAAATGAAAGTAGGAGTGCATTTCAAGGAGATAGTGTTCAGCAGGAAGGAAAAAAACAAAAAAGGCATAAACAATCCATTCACAGAAGAAAAAATCCACAAGACTAATAATCATATGAAAGAATACTCACTTTCAGTAATAATGGAAGATATGTTAAGCAAAAGTGATAATCAAGAATTATGTGTCATTACTAACATTTATTTTAAAGCATGATATTATTCAAAACAATCCACGTACTGTAAAACATGTATTCTTATCACTGATGTTGGAAGAATATAGAAGTACAACTATTTGGGAAAGTAATCTTGGTAAAATATGCCCAGCCTTAAAACCATATATGTTCTTTAACCTAATATTCCCACTTTTAAATACTTATAAGGATATAATTATATATTAAAAAGAGTTTCTCCATGAAAATAATTCTGTTATAATTTTATAATAACACTTGAAAACACTATATTGGATATACAAATCAATTACTAATATATACCTATCACTTTAAATCATTTGCTTTATATACAACTGTTTAATATATTATATAATGCATAATGTATGTTAGTATAATCTTTAATATTTATTATATCATATGTCATATATAGCTTTATATAAATATTATATCACACATAGAGTGTGCATATATATAATGTATGCCATGTGCATGCACAAAAATTTAATTACATCTAAATGATGATTTTTAACAAATTCCTTTATTGTGCTCTTTTTTTATGTTTGTGCATTTTCCATGTTTTATAAAACTATCAAGGATCATTTCTATGATAGAAAAATAATTATAAAGAAAGAAAATAATGAGCAAAGTTTTTATACATTGGTATAAATTTGTATAAATTTATTGGTGGAAATTTAAAATGTTGGTGCTGGAACAATTGGACATCCATAAACAAAAGTAAAAAGACAAAACACATAGATAATACACATAAATATAAAAGTAGAAATCTAAGATTTCTTGAAGAAAACATAAGAGAAAAATTTTTCAGTTTTGAATAAGGGAAGATTTCCTAGGTCGGACACAGAAAGTATGAATAATGAAGAAAAATACTGATAAACAATTTTATCAGTATCTAGTGATTAAGAAGTTTCAGTAAGAAAGGGTTTGTTAGATTTGGCATTTAGAACACAATTGATTACTTTTTCCCAAGGTGAATTCAAGATTATAGCTAACTTTTATTGCTATTTCAGTGGAAGTGGTTCTTTTTTAAAGAGACAGGATCTGAATCCGACTTTAATTAATTCATCTCTTAGGGTATTATTCTGATAAGTGCTTTAGGTCAACAGTATGCATGGTGATTCTTCTTAATTTTCTTTTAATTCCAAAGGCTAATGTCTCCAGATTTTGCTCCCCAAATTACGGTGCATTTCATTTAGCAGTGTAAAGAACACAATTTAAAAACCAAGGGGAGCACAGCAAGGTAACAGTTTATCTGCAGTCTATCAGTAGAAGTGGACATGATATGACACAATACCAAACAGGGGTAGATCAGCAAATTCATTCAGGAAAACAAAACTCAGAGGAAAAAGATCAATATCCCTTTTTCAGGCAAAATGTCTAAAGAGAAGAAGAGAAAAATCATGGTAAGAAGTAAAGAAAATCATAGTTACTTTTTAATTGTTTTGGCAAGGCAAATCCTGTAATTTAAGGTAGAAATAAAGAACAAAGTATCTATATTTTTTTCTTTTTCTCTTAGGTTTTTATTTACGTTTTTCAGAGTAATCAAGAAAAATAGGCTGGAAATTTCTGGTTTCACTATCTAGCAAGATAGGAATTTAAGTGGTACATTTACATCCTTGTTGGATTAAAGGAAAAGAAAAATTGGCAAGGGCATAAGAAGGAAACTGACACATATCAACAATAAGCAAATTGAGGAAATTTAAAATGTTGGTGCTGGAACAATTGGACATTCATAAGCCAAAAAAGATACGAAACAGATAATACATATAAGTGTAAAATACAAAATCTAAGTTTCCTTGGAGAAAATACAAGAGAAAGTTTTTACAAGCTTGGACAAGCAAAGATTTCCTAGGTGGGACACAAAAAGTATTAATAATAAATAAAATTACTGATAAACTTTATCAAAGTTAATATTTTTGTTTTTAAAAGGCACCTAAGAAACTATGAAAACAAGCCACAGATTGAGAAAATATTTGCAAAACACAAAAAAAGGTTTGATTTCTAAAATATATAAAAAATCTCAATTCAATAAAAAGAAAACAAGGCAAAAATTAAAAATAGGTAAACAGTTTGACAGATGTTTCACCAAAGAAGGTATACAAATGATAAATAAGCATATCTCAACATTACTCCCAATAGGAAAATAAATATTAAAATTATATTGAGATACTACTACACTCTTACAATTACGGATAAAAAATAATTTTAATGGCAATACGTTTGCTAATGAGGATGCAGCACAGCTATAATTCTCATACACTGTGGGGCATGGGTGGAACGAAAAATAGTACAGTCACTTTAGAAAACAAATTTGTAGTTCTTTATAAAATTAAGCATATGCTTATCACACAACACAACAATCCTGTTTACTTAAGATAATAAAAGCAAATGTCTGCTCAAAGGTCTGTATATGAAAGTTGCAGTAGTTGTAATCATAATTACCCAAACAGAAAGCAACACAAATATAACCGGTAAATGGAGAAACAGTGGAAAACTACTTTACAAAAAAAGCAATAAAAAGCAACCAACTACAGGTTCATGTGATAACAGAAATCTTAAATGCATTTCACACAGTGAAAGAAGCCAGACTCAAAAACATATGTACTATATAATTTTATTTATATCACATTCTGAAAAGGGATGGGTCAGTAATTGCCAGTTCCTGAGTCTGAGTGGCTACTAAAGTCCATAAAGATACTTCATAGGGTGATGGATATGTTCTATGTCTTGATGATGATGGGAAAATTCATGCCACTGTACACCTAAAAATGATTGATTTTACTCTATGTAACTTATACTTCCATGAATCTAATTTAAAACAAACAAAACAAACTCACTAGAAAAGAACAAAGAGAAACCCATGAGAGTCAAGCAAGAGATTTCTTAGAGTATGGTATATTTCTTGACAAACTTAGCAAATTTTCATTTGTCAAAAGTGTGTAATAGCAGAGTTGGGATTTCACTCAAGTAAGTCTAAAAATATATAAAACGAGAATCTCTAGAGAATTCTAGTAATCATGGCAGAACTCAGGTTTTACTTCACGAAAGTCAAGTTCAGTAATATATTTGGCCTACTGTATCCTTATTTTTAGGGTAATTTTATGTCTCCATTTTCCTGGAACATTCCCATTTATGGCTAGTTTAATACAGCATACCATTTTTCTCTCAAGTTTTCCTATTTGGGCAGTAAAGTACATGGTCACCTAACTTAAGTATGTATCATGTTAGATGTTCCACAGATACATGTAGAAGAATGGCTTTCTAGGTGTGGAGTTTCTAGCAAAAGATTAAATTCATGTTGAGTTCTCTTAAAAGAGAATATTATGTCAATTTTAAAGTTGATCTTACTGTTACAAAAAAGGAAATGTGCAAGGTTATGTACTCAATATCTTTAATAGTCTGTCATACATCAATTAAGAGTTTGTTGAACATACTACAAGTCCTAATCAGCATTTTTTCTATCAATTTAGTTACTTTTTAAAATAGAGAATTACACCATTATTGAAAATGAGGTCTAAAACCATATTAAGTGCTGGCACCTCTCTATTCCTATCCCACAGAGCATCAGCAGATAGCTAAAAAAGAAAGAAACATAAAGGATGAGGTCAATGATGAGCTCTTCTCCAGAGCTGCTGGAACCAGAGGGATTAATGAGATCATGATACAGATTCTTAGGTCATTGCTCTCAGGTCTTTGCTCCGAGGATGGAAAGAAAACACAAATTAGTGTGATATTTAAACTATTCATTAAAAATTCCATTGAGAGAAAAAGATGGCCTCATTTTATAGTTTACTCTATGTCTTAAAAAAATAAAATGAACTTGAAACTATTACTGAATTCAAATGAAGCTGCCATGATGACAGGGCTAGTATATTGTCCCCACCATGGAACTGCTCCCAAAGACAAACTCCAATGAATGAATTAGATATTGCTTTTTGGTGAGTGGAAGCAAGACAAGCAAATTAAACTATTGGGAAAATTAAGGAATTAAACTACAGTTTTAAAGACCATTATAATGAAGTTTCTCTATAGATATAATAATATTCATCCCATTGGCTTTCTCTGGGCCTTATTAAACCATAGGCAATATCAAACTTATTTACTCTTCAAGGACATAGTAACCCCTATTGGCTCAGAAAAGCAATTCTCCAATCCCTGTGAAAAAATCTAAATTCTTCTATCTCTAGTTCTAAAATAGCTGGAATTCAAACTGCAATTTGAAGAATTAGACAATCATTAGTAGAGCATCTAATATTCAGGAAGTGCTGGCATAATTCCAAAGCAATGCTCAAATAGAAAGCTCCAGTTGGACTATTTTATGTACTGTTTAGTTATTTTCAACTGTGAAGTAGAAAAGGCAATATAATTCACCCCAAGAAACAGGTGAGCCATTTATTGGTAAAGCAGATATAGTAGTAAAGTGCTCCAGGAAACATAGTGAGTGAGCAGGATTTTGGAAGAAAATGTAGTATAAGGGAAGTTGCTAAAATATGTACTAATTTCATGAGAAGTAGATCTTCATAACAAACTTTGATATGTGCTTGTTAGGTAGCTATGTAAAAACAATATGGAAGAGAATGCTTATTCTTTTATATAAGAGAAATATATTTTCTTATATTTAATATCACATATAATGGGAAAATTTTCTTATAAGAAAATATAAGAGAATTCTCTATAAGAGAATGTAAGGAATTAGTAACTTATATGCCATGCCAATTGAGAGATATGATAATATTCAATAGGAAAATCAACATTCTTTTAATAAATCAATTTTAACCTTAAATACATTGTTCTTCAAGTACCCTAACGTCCAAATATTTCATTTTAATATAAATCTCTTCCTAAAATACCACTGTACAATTGAATTAAAATATCTTTCTATTCTTTAAGTAACAATACAATATCCTTGTTGACTAGGATCTTTCATGTAATTTTATATTATTAGAATTAGTATTTTATATATTGTCTTGTATTATCTTACTTTGTATTTTATTATTCTATATAAATTTTAAATTTTGGAATGTATTGATATATAGAATCCTCTTTGTAACACATAGTTTTTTTAGTCAGCTAAAAAAGTCAATTTAAAATAATATTTGAATAAAACAAAATATGAACATTTGTCATAATTTTATAATCAATGAATGAAATATGTTACCAAGTGAGTCTTTTTCCCTCAGCTGACTATATTACTTCCATATTGATCTCATTTGGTCAATAAACATCAGAGATCATGAGGTATCAGGCTGTGTGTCACCATATTCAAAGTGTTACAAAGTATCAGATGACTTCAAAATCTTCCTAAAATCCAAGATTTTGACCTCAATTCAGTGCTAGAGCTCTGACAAGTGACTGTGAGTATATGTGTATATTTGTGCTGTATGACTTGTGACTGAATGCTTTTCTAGAAGTTCTAAATTTTCTATATTGGGTAAGTACTTTCATCTAAATAAGAATAAAATAAAACAACACGAAATACTATGGGCCTAGCATGTTGAAACCTAGGCCCCGTTGTAAAATAAAGAAAACTAATTTTACTAGGACCAGAGAAAAGCTCTGAGCAGCCTTTCAGCTGCAAATGGTGGCTCAGAAACTAGGCAGTCCAAGGGAATCTAAAAGCAGCCCAGCAAGTGCTTGGTGCCAAGCCTCCAATAGGAATCAAGGACACAGCACCAAGAAAAAAATAATATCAGATAATTATATGAGCTGAGTATGGAGAAGAAGTCATGTTCTAACTGTGCGCATTAGCATCTGTATAGAAATGACAAGAAACCAAGTAGTCTTCAGTTCCATATACCTACATAGAGACACTAGCAATGATGAGCAGAGCTGGAACTTATGTGAAAGGATATTATTTGCTCCACTTGTACAGTCTCCACTGGACCTATTTTCTAATCTTGGTCATATAATTCTTATTTCTCTAGTAGCAAGAAGTCATGCTGAAGCTTAGAGCAGTGGACCTTGGCAAACACGGACTGCCCCCGTCCTGGTACTACAGAGATTTCAAGATCTGTCTCTCCCAGCATACAGACTATGTGAAATTAAGAGAGAAGAGAGCTTCGTGAATCAGTTCAAAAAGGGACTATAGAGCTACATAATACTAAGAAAAGGAGGGCTTAAACCTGCAATGTCTGTTATGGATCCAAAGAAATAAATTGGTCACAGATTTTAGAGTAGGAGCTAGTTTCCAGGTAGCAAGTAAACAGTTCCAACAGTGATAATTGGAGCAACTTATCCATTTCTTCAATTATCAAGTCAGTAATGGAATAAGTATTTGAATAGAGGTAGGCTAGCTCTAAGGCTATGGCAGTAGTCCAAGAGATGACAGGTGAGTACAGTGGAGATGGGAGAACAGTAACAAATGAAGGAAAATGGAGAGGACATAATAATTTGTTTGAAGTATCATGTTAAGAAGAACTCCCATATTTCTGACTTGAGGACTTGTTTGGCAATGATAGGAGATTGTGGAGAGCAAAAAGGATTGGAAAAAGAGAATCACAATTTAGCTTTGGCGTGTAAAATTTGAAATGCTTTGGAAAACAAGTGTAAATGTTAACTACGCAAATAATTGCATGGGTATCTAATTCAGAAAAAAAACCTTGTCTGAAAAAAACAAACATAAAAATGTTTGGTTCATTGATATTGATTGAATTCCTGCAAATAGATATGATCATGTGAGGAAGTTAGAGTGAGAAGAGAAAAATCTAAGTAAACACTTACCATTTATTATATTTAAAGGTCTTGAAAAAAAAGAGTGAGAAAATAAGACTGGGTAGTAAAGAACAGTAAAAACAAGCAAAGAGTAGTAAGAAACAAAGGATCATGCTGCTGAAAAATCAAATAATTTAATAAATTAAGATTGTGTAAGTTTCCTTTGGCAGTATAGTCTTATTGAAGTGGTAAAGTCTCACTAAAGAGTAAAGAAATGTATTAAAAAATGGAAGCTCTTGGCAGCTTTTGAGAAAGAATGCTTCCTCTATTTTGACAAGAAAAAAAAAAGAGGATGGCTAAGGATTCGGAGAGGTATTTTTTTTGTTTAGTGGTGGGGAAGAGAAAGCAGTTCCAAAATGCTGACTTTTATTTTCTTTGGGAAGTAAGAGACTTCTGAAATTCTGCTGATTATGATAAAGTTGAAGTGGCTAGGAGTCTAGGTAGAATGGAAAGGCCTAAAGTTGTTGTGAAACAAAGAATGATTAGTGATTTTCCAACTAGAAAAAGAGAATGTCATTTAAAGTTTAAGCATCATTTATATTGGTGAACACAAAGTTGATGACAGTATCATTCCAATGTGGTTGTATAATTTCCTTCAACAATGCTCACTTGCTCAGGTAGAAATGCGGAAAATGGTTGGGCTATTCATGATGGGGGAAGAAATTTCAGGTTTGGAGGAGAGTGACTGAGATAACGGCATATGTAGTTCAAGCTGAATGCAGAAGAAAGTGAAGAAAGGAAGTAACTAATGGACAGTGTGAACACTGAGGTTGAAGATTGAATTTCTGATTAGAGATTAGTGAGCTAAAACTCCCAACAAGGCCAAAGAAAGAAAAGTTGTGGAAATAGCTGAACAAGCATTTCATACAGGCAGAAAGTTGGGTTTGGATATTTCAATAAATGAGGTGTTTCAATAATAATTTTGGAAATGGGGGAGTTGGCTGACTGTAAGGCCCATAGTGTAACAGTGTGAGGGCGTGATTACATGTATGTGTGATATTTGTGTTGTCATTTGCATCGAGGTGCAGTAAAAATGAAGTCTGTGGACCAGGCGCCAAAGGCTCCAGGGAATGAAGCAGATTCCACAAGATAAGCTAATTCTATTCAGAAGGCAGTATAGCCGGGGAAATAAAAAGGAAGTTCACAAACTCAAAGGTGAGAACCAGTCTGAAAGTGGAGTCTGTTTTGTAAATTGCTTAAGGGGATTGCAGAGGAAGCAGTGTTCACAAGAGAGCAAGTTGGAAAGAATAAAGAAATGTAATGAGTATTAACATTGAAGCTGACATCAAAGAGTTAGATCATCATATTGTAATCATAAGAAGCAGAAGAATTTTCAACCTAAAGAATTTGAGCCTAATTTGCTATATTTAGCCTTTGTTTATACATTTAGAATATAGAATAACAGTGAGAGCCAAATCTGTAACTCACAAAGACAAAGTAATCATGCAAATTCATGAAACCTCTTAATGAATAAATAAAAAGGGTTTTTGTTTCAGACTCCCCCCACAAAAAGCTAAAAAAGAAATAATGAAAAACAAAACGACAAAAAATGGAAATTTTAAAAACAAAAAGAAACAACAAAAGAAGTCCAGTTACTACCATTCCTGTGAAGTTTCTTCAAAACTAATAAGAATATATGTCAAAAATTATACATTTTGAAAAATAAGTGTACAATACAGTATTGTTAATTATAGGCACTGTGTTTCACAGCAGATTTCTAGAACTTGTATTGCGTAATCTGAACTGAAGTTTCCTTGTGCAGCTGTGGGCTTTACCAGATGACATAGGCTACGTGTACTGTCTTTTTCCAATGGTAGTCATGGAATTACAGATTCTACCTCCCTGCTACTTTCCTTTTTTTTTTTTTTGTGAGGGATTCATTTGTTTCTTGTTTATTGATATTTCCCTTTCTTATTTTCAAGCATGATATATACTTATTCATTTATTTTTATAATTGGTATATTGTTTCTGAGTTAGGCAGTTGTAGGGAAGATTGCAGTCTACTATTCTGGAATTAGAAATCTTAAGAAAATTATATATACAGCTGGAAATGATTCATTAAATGTAATGAGAACCAGAGTTTTGTTAATCCTACTTTTATTCACAATAAGAGATGAGCAAAGAAAATTATTATTGCCCAATTGAAACCACTTATATGGTTAGTTGGTTTTCCTATAATATTATTTTTAATATTCTACAATGGGAATCAGAGTATGTATTTATTGGTTCCAAACTTCTGCTGCTTATTTGTAAAATTTTAAGAGCTAATTAGATTATCTTTAAAGATTTGCTTCCCCATTGAATTATGCATTTGATATCTCTCCAAGTCCATTTAATTTGATAGAATGTCTGGAATCACACCCTATCATAAAGTAAAGCAACCTAAACTCTTGCAAGAAAACAACTTAATTAATGTATAAGTATTAAAAAAGAAATTACATCTGAACATACAAGGTTGTGTGCAAACCAAAAACCAAGCAACTGAGCTTTTGTATCTTGATGCAAACAATATACATCCAACCCATAATGTGATCATTTATACTGAAGTGAAGATAATAGTTTCCTTACATCGATCTACATGAACATCAAGGTTTCCCTTTTTATTCTCCAGCTGGTGTAGAACCAGATAGAGACACAAAGGCTGACAGCACTGATTTAAAGAATAAAGTTTTATAAATAAAATACATATTTTTTTCTATTTCATTAAAAATATCATTATAGAATAAATCACACAACACCAAATCAATCCTTCTTGAAAGGTACAGCAGATATGGGAACTGAAGCCCCAAATAGCTATGTTGAAATGCTGAAATGTCATTTAAAAGTGAATTCATAACTGAAGACCACAAAACATTAAAATGTTGTGATCATCTGGATTCTTTAATATTTCTTATTTGAAATCCTTTTGTCATGACAAGAGGAAAGTGTAAATGCTGAGTGTAAGATATTTATCAAGGTTTATTCAAAAATAAAATTGTTAACATGTACTGAATTCTTCCTATATGCCAGGCATTCTGCTGACACTCAACAGACATTGTCTTCAAAATGTACTCTCAAGTGGTCAGGATCCTATTCTCATGGTAAGAATAAAATCTCAGTGGAGACTTTCCTCATCCCAACCCCAGGTATGTTGATGCAGACATAGCTAATTGTTGAGTCACATGTTCCAAGACAGCAGTTATCAATAAGGTGACTGGATCCAAGAAATTATAAAGTAGAGGCTTGAGCAAATCTGCTCTATGCAATTCAGAAGTTCTCAGTCCTTATCTAAAGGGTGTTTTGTTCATTTGCTTATTAGTATTATTATTACCATTATTATTATTATGCACGTATTCCAGCAGTCCACTACATTCTGAGGGATACCAAAGAAGTTTGAAGTCACATCCATCTCCTTGAAAAGTTTGGATAATAGTCTTGTTGGGAAACGAAACACACTAATAACAAAATATTCAGCTCTAAAGCCTACCAAAACATACTGGAAGATTGTGTAGAACTAAGACACAAAGGCTGAGAGGACTGATTTAAAGAAAGAAGTTTTATTATGTAGAGTTGAAATAAATTTTGAGATGGACTGAGAAAAATGTGGAAAATTTAGGCTGGTAGGTATGAAAGAACCCACTTTTTGGGTAGTGGGAAAGGTACAAATGTTGTCTCCATAATAAAAATAGGCAGGATTTGTTCATATAATACAGTAGTATAGTACAGAGATGATATTGGGAAGTATTAATGCATTCATGGGAGTGGATAAAGTGAGCTAGTCCTTTGAAGAACTTGATTACCAAGCCAATCAATCTAGATATAATAGTACTATACTGAGTAGTTTTCTTATATAATGAAAGAAGAGAAGAAAAAAGGGAAAATGCTGTTTTGTATCAGGCACAATTCTGGGCTTATTTGCTGCATTTATCTCAACAAATCTGAAAAAGTAGACATTACTGTGAACTGACAGAGTAAGACAGGGACTTGTAAACCAGATAAATTACCCAAGGTTAGAGTGGATTATGGTAGAACCAGAATTCAAATCCAAGTGTGTTTATTCTTAACATCTATGTTCTTCCCACAGAGCAAACAATAGCTAGAGATTTATATTTCTGACTCATCTTATATTTAAAAAATACTCGTACACACCTACATATGTATATGTGTATTTCTAATACATACATATTTATGTATCTATATATAGTCCTCAGCCTAGGAATATATATGTGTTTATAACACTTCCAGTGCAAATACATACATGTATAGAAATATGTACATATGTATATATACATATATATGCACACATACATATATTCACAGGCAGAGGTTCATTTATTCATTTAGCAAACATTTATTCAATAACTAATATGTGTGAGGTAAGTTGAATGACTTAAAAATGTGAACCTTTCCCCATCGTTTCTGTTAGCTCAAAATTTAGCAAACCTCAATGCTTATCTTATGTATAAAGGAATCTTGGTTTATGCGAAAGAAATAAGCATTAGTATGTCTTCAAAGTTTTAAGTTTTTGTTTTTTATAAGTATTTTATTATAATATTCATTTTATCTTTTGAGCAGATAACTTTGATTAGCATTTAAAACAACACTTTAATTTCATAAAACTGTTTTATTGCTAACCCTCAATTAAAACATATAAAAGGGTCTGAAAATAAATTTAATGCCATGGATCCTTCAGAGGTCCATTCATGTAGAATACCCAATTTTTTCCAATTATTACCATTTGCCTCCTTGTACAGAACATCCTGCAACATTTGCCAAGTACCTTTTAGAATCACAAAGACTAAAAGTGAACCTCAATGATTTTTGGCTCATGTACGTAGTGTCTTCAGTAGCAGCTTGCGGCATTGATGTGCCCCAATGGAATGTTGTTTCCGGAAAGAGGGTAAATGAATCACTTTTATGGGCTGAGTCTTTCTCTGCACGTCACCTTGCATTATTAATGGTTGATTCAATTTTGCTGGCTAGAATTAGAGTTCTTTCTAGGGTGAGGTTAACTTCAAGTAGCTGTCTTATTATTTCCTATATTGCCAACCATTAGTATTATTTAGACCCAGAGCATTTTATTTCTCTTTTCCCTATGTTTGATTATATTTTTAATTTCTATGTGAATTTCCAGAAGATGCTTTTAGCTAGCCAAACGAAAACCCCTTGTGGCACATTATTTTAAGACAGAATTTGGAATTTGACACACCTGGATTTGATTCCTGGATCTATCATTTAAGCTTTATAACCTTGAACATGTTAATCTCTCTCAGGTACTATTTCCTTGCTTAGAAAATAAAGGATGAAATGAACTACACTATTGGAGCTACTATAAAGATGAAAGAAGATGAAAGTTTTCAGTAGGATTGTTGCCATGTAGTAAACCCTTTATAAATAGTATGTATAATAATTTGTCACATGCTGTTAGGTTAAGCCATCAACAACAAACATGGCAATAATTCAAGTTCAAAAATACAGACGGGTTTGAATTAACATTGCACAATGATTTGTTTGTGTTTTCTTGTTTTTCCAAATTCAGTGTTATATTCTACTTTCATATTTTGTGAGCATTTATTAACTGAACGACTGCCACATGCATGGCAGTGTGCTAAATATTTGAGTGCATTATGATTTCACCCATTATGGGGTTTAAATCCATCTGAAAAGTAAAGATTAAGACCCATGAATCTGTGCATAATTCAAATGATATTTATTCACGTGTATCGTGTGGTAGAGAAAATGAATGTATAGGAAAGAAAGAGAATGAAAGTGAATGAGGAGGAAAATTAAATACAGTCAGGAAAGGCTTGATAAAGGACTTAAGAACTTGAATATGATTGTGAAACGTAGTTATAATTTCTAAGAACAGCTGAGGAAAAAAGCTTAATTTGTATAGTTTATGAAGGAATGCATATGTTTGTGTTTCACAGAATTTAGAGTTAAGAATACACACACACACTACACAGAAACTCAGAAAACCTATGCTACTTGCTCAGGTAATTAATTACTAGTCAATGGTAAAGTTCAAACTGATGTCTAGGTCTCCTGCTCCTGTTCCAGTACATTTTTACCGCAATACATTGAGTGAGCAAGCTTTCAAAAGCTTCTTGAATTATTCATATGGATATGGAAAATCCTATCTTACAACATAAGGCCATTTCTATTTATAGATATTAAGACTATGAAAACTTTTTTCATATTCAGCCATCTCAATGACTAATTCTTGCATCATCAGTTTTAGTAGCACCATAGCTGGATCTCGTAAGTTCATGAAAGGCAATGGGTGTGTTGCTTCCCAAATCCATGTTCAATGATATCACATTTGTAGCTTAAAACCAGCCAAACTAGTAGTATGTGTACCATGGAAAATAAGGATTTGTTTGTTTTTCTGAAGATCTAGTTGTTAAACATTTACCAGTACACCACTGGTTGGAATAGTAAATTCCATACAGTGCCACTATTAAAATAGCTAAAAATATGAAATTATGTTTATAATCTTACATAAATTGACTTTAGAGTGAGACGTGGAAAGGTAAAAAAAATGACATGGTCTTTGAATTAAAATACCAGAAATAGGCCGGGCGCAGTGGCTCATGCCTGTAATCCCAGCACTTTGGGAGGCCAAGGTGGGCGGATCACGAGGTCAGGAGATGGAGACCATCCTGGCTAACACGGTGAAACCCCGTCTCTACTAAAAACACAAAAAATTAGCCAGGCGTGGTGGCGGGCTCCTGTAGTCCCAGCTACTCGGGAGGCTGAGACAGGAGAATGTCGGGAACCCGCGAGGTAGAGCTTGCAGTGAGCCGAAATTGCACCACTGCCTTCCAGCCTGGGCGACACAAAACAAAACAAAAAAAACAGAAATAGGGAAATTATTAGGTTCTAAGAGAAGGTTCTCTCGTAAGTAAAAAGGAACAGTCTTTTGAAATATAGTGCATATGGAGTTTGCAATTGTAGCTGTTTGTTGAATATCTATGCAAATTTACACAAATTAAATAGGAATACCTTACCATGAATAGACACATTTTATCCTAGAAATTCAAGGACATTGCTATTTCAGAAAACCTATAAATCTAGTTTGGTGTTCATCAATTGGTGAACTATGAATAAAATGATTATTTTAATAAATGAAAATAAGGCATTTAAGTAAAAATCTCGGTAACTAAGGTAATGGAATATGCAAGCTACATATAGAAAAATGCAGGCCAGGAGCGGTGGCTCACACCTGTAATCCCAGCAGTTTGGGAGGCCAAAGCAGGCAGATCACTTGAGGTCAGGAGTTCAAGACCAGCCTGGCCAATATGGTGAAACCCCATCTCTACTAAAAAGTGCAAAAATTAGCGGGGCACGGTGGTGAGCGCCTGTAATCCCAGCTACTCGGGAGGCTGAGACAGCAGAATTGCTGAACCCACGTGGCGGAGGTTGCAGTGAGCTGAGATGGGGCCACTGCACTCCATCCTGGGTGACAGAATGAGACTCCATCTCAAAATAAATAAATAAATGCAATACTCTATTTTATTCAAGTAAATAATTACAAAATGTGCTAATTCAATAAAATTAACAAAAGTGTGGTATTTTATTTCTATAGACATAAATCCAGAAGATTATGCTGAAAACATTAACCATCCTTTATTAAAAGAGATCACGTTGTGGATGATTTTTATTTATCCTTTAGAATTGTCTGCATTTTTAAAAAAAGTCTCTACAGTGAATTATATAGACTACTTAGTTTATGAAAATTATGAAAACAAAATATACTGGAGACAAGAACATATTCACGACAACCACAAAAACTTAAAATATCCAAGAGTGACTTCAATGGGAGAAAAATTAAACTTAAAATCAGATAAATTTTAAATGTATATGAATAATAAAGAGGATGAGGATGAAGATGAGAAGGAGAAGAGGAAGAAGAAATGGTGAAGTAAATTTTAGCACACTGATAAACGTAATGCCACACACATATTTGTTTAAATAATTTAGGGCTTACTACCTAGGAAAAATGCTATAATATTAAGAATAGCAACAAAATATACAATTTTACTAAAGAGTAATATAAATTTTATTCATGTGCTGATGTGAAATAAAAAAGAACTTTAACAGTAGCCTCTAAGTGGTATTTTCATATTTGACTGGTTTTCCTTTTATTTAGTTTTTGAAAATATTTTCCAATACAGATATGGACTGTATTTGGAGACCCCTATCCAATTACAGTCATATTCTGAGGTGTACTAGGAATTAGGACTTCAACATATAAATTTGGAAGGGTGACACAATTCAGGCCAAACATCTGGTATGTTCCCCATTTAATTTGGAGAGCCCCAAGGAAATGAAGCATCTGTTTATTATCAAATCTGCTCAGGTCTTGTGCTCCCTAAGTGAGGACCAACATCTAAAGAAGGATTTATGAGCTACAGACCACCAGGGGCACGGCTGTCATTGCCCTACATGGCACTCCTTCCTTTCCCATAATGCTGTCCCCCAGACACCTCCATACCAAACACAAAACTGTAATGATTTCCCATGAACAAGACTTCTGGGAGATTTGTCAAAATTGGGAAAAATGTTCTTTTATAAGGCTCAGACCCAGCCTATGAGGCCAGCTTCAGAAACATCTTTTTCCTGGCTCGTCCTGCCCTTGTGATGCATTGAACCATTGTTGTTTTCCTTTATTACTCTGCACCAATATCCATACTATACCTCAGGATGGAAGAGTATACTTCCCTGATCCTTGACATTAGGCTTGGCCATATGACTTTCCTTGGTCAGGGGATATTGGCCTATGTGACAGAGGTAGAGGCCTTAAATGACCTTACAAGATTTGGCTTGTTTCTTGTGTCCCAGGGATCTGCCATGAGAAGAGCTTCTCCTAGTAACTGATGCCCTATCAACCTGGTGTCTATAACAAACACTCGTGGGGTAAATTGACACCCAACCTACCTGGAGACAGGTCCAGCTGACCCACAGTCTGAAGTAGATTGCCCAGAGGAGCCAGCTTAGATTAGCCAAACTGCATTCAGCCTCCTGAGCATGTGAATCAATGCTTCTTGTTCTAAGCCATTGAGTTTTAGAGTGGTTTGTTACATAATGTTATTGTTGGTCATGGCCAACTGATACCATATGGGAGAAATGGACACAACTGTCATCCTCAGGTCCTTTCCACCATCCATGTAAAGAAAATGAACCAAATAGACAACTGGGAGCCATCTGTTCATCGGTTCTTAAGACATATTCAGATTCTAGAGTCAAATTTACTGTCCAAATTAGTCTCAGTGAGGAATGCTGTTTCATAGTACTTCATTATTGAAGGTGAATGTCTCAGGTTACCATGAGTTCATAACATATCCAGGGACTCATACAGCTTACTAGGCTTAGAAGGTACAATAGAGGCCATACTATAACTCTCTTCAATGATGCAATATCCTAGGCACAGAAAGGAAAAGTTACTGACAGAAGGCCACACCATAAGACAGTGTCAGGCTTGGGTCCTCTGTCCCCTAACCCAGCACTCTTCTATTGCAACTTTCATGATTTGTAGTTGGGTATTAGGAAAAGCATCTTGTGATTTTTTTTTTTTCTGAAAGCTTCCTAAATAGCAACAAACTTGTCTAGATATTTCCTGATTAATCATGTCAATTATCATTTTATTTTTGTAGCTTCTTTCAGGGTCAATAAGATGATTTTGACACAGATTTTGATGTGAAACGTAACTCGAAAGGAGTATCTTAGTGAAAGAGAGTAAAATCCATTGAGGATAATAAACTACACCAAATAAAGAGATCTATAAAGAGATCTGAGAACCTCTGAACAGTCATTTACTTAAATCTGTTCAGTTATTCTCCATGCTAATGTGTCATGTTAACCAGGAAGATGTACCAAAAGATTCTTATTAATAGTATTTGCTTCCTGTCAAGTTTTAATATTTTCAGTCGCTGAAAAAAATGATAGAATTCTTGGGGGTGGAGGAGATAATGCTCATATTCTTCCAGGGGAAAATTCAACAATACAAAGCAAAATATACATCTCTGTGAAGGAATTGTTTGCTGTTATTTGTATTTTTCTACAAATTCTGAAAGCGTAGAATTAAACCCTGAAGACATAGTAATGGGGTAAAGAAGCAAAATTACTATGCAAGGTTGGTTTCATATTCACAGGCGGAATAAAGTTCAAGGTTTGCATGTAGGTTTACCTTTCTTTCAGTGCAAGGCACTATTGCCTGGTTTTATGAGCTCAGATTCTGTAGTCAGACTGTCTGCACCTGATCTTAGACTATGCCAACTATTACTTGAATCATCAGAGTAAACTGTTTAACCTCTGTTTGACAGGTTTCTTCATTTGTAGGCTGAAGGGAATAATGATAATATCTATTACAGAGAGTTTTTTAAAGGATTAAACTGACTCTACAGGTAATTTTTCTTTAGTTGTACTTGAGATACATAAACAAGCAAAAGTAAAAAGATCTTTGCAATCATGAAGCTTATATTCTAGAAATCATAGCCAGACAAAGAAGAAACAAGAACCCTAATAAATCAGTAATGATATACCATGTACTAGAAAATAATAAGCATGGTGGGAAAAGCAAAAGTTGAACAGAGTAAAGCAAAAGTTGAACAGAGTAAAGAAAACCAAGTGTGCTGCAGGGAGGGGTGGGTTGCAATATTAAATAAACGGATGGACGACACTTCATTGAGAGAATGTCTTTTGTGCAATGACCTGAAGAAAGGGATGGAAAAGTCATGCATGTATCTGCAGAGAACATTCATAGATGAGAGAATTAGCTTAAACCTCTAAGATGGGAGCAGGAGAACGTTAGAATGTGGAAACTGAGACTCAAGAAAGTTAAATGCCTTGCTTAAGTTTACATGAATCCAGGAGAAAGAGTATTTTGACAGCCTGGAGTATAACGAACAAGAATAAATGTCTTCAGTTCTCAGAAAACTCACATAATCACCATCTCCTAAGTATGAGATTCCCCATGAGATCCACTCTGATAATGTATACACCATACAATAAATGAATGCACTGATCTTGTAGGACAGTCCTTTTCAAGAATGTTCAAGATAATTTGAGGTGCTGGACACTCATGATTATCTTCTTCAAGGTTTTAGTCTCAGAAGGGTGAACCCAAATGCTCAGCAGTCCTTCTGGCCCAATAAACAGTTTCCCACTGTAGCAGACAGATTCTAAAGTGACCCCAACTATCTTCATCTCTTGGTACTCAGCACTTGCTATCTTCCCCTCCCCTTCAGTATGAGTGTGACCTATGATTTGCTTCTAACCAACAGAATACAGCACAGAATATTACACATACATGATCATATTTCATAAGATAGTAATGTCTATCTTGCTAGAAAACTGTCTCTTTGCTAGCTTTGAAGAGGCAAGCTGTCATGTTGCCAGCTGCCATAAGAAAAAGGCTACATGATAAGGAACTGAGAACAGTCAATAACCAACAGCCAAGGCCAGGCATGGTGGCTAACGCCTATAATCCCAGCACTTTGGGAGGCCGAGCCGAGTGGACCACTTGAGGTCAGGGGTTCGATACCAGCCTGGCCAACATGGTGAACCCTGTCTGTACTAAAAATACAAAAATTGGCCAGGTGGGGTAGCAGGCGCCTGTACTCTCAGCTACTCGAGAGGCTGAGGCGAGAGGATTGCTTGACCCCAGGAGGCAGGGGTTGCAGTGAGCCAAGATCTCGCCACTGCACTCCAACCTGGGTGACAGAGCAAGACTTAGTCTCAAAAAAAAAAAAAAAAAAAAAAAGAACAAACAAATAAACAAAAAAAACTTAACAGCCAGCAAGAAACTGAGGCTTTCAATCTCACAAACTGTGAAGACCTGTATTCACTCAGCAGCCATACAATATTGGAGGAAAATCCTTCCCCAGTGGAAACTCAGATGAGAAACCAGCCCCAGCCAACAGAGATTGTGGCCTTGCAGAGGGCCTAGGTAAATTGTACTCAGATTCCTGACCCACAGAAACTATGAAATAAATGCAAGTTTTTTAAGCCACTATTTTTGTGGTAATTTGTTAGATAGCAATAGACAGCAAATATACTCACTCATCTTACTAGAGACCCATTTAAAGTAAGTTGTATAGGAGGGAACCGAGGCAGTCATAGGAGTATAAGAGTTAGATCTACTACAAGACAGAATCTGCAAGTGTGGACTTCAACTTCTGAAGACATGGTAGTGGGATAGAGAAGCAAAATTATTAAGCAGGGTAGGCTTAAGGCAATATGAAGTTCACAGAGTTTTGGTTCATTACACTACTGTACAGAGCATAGTGAACCAAAACTACCAGGTCCCAGAAGCTGGGGATCCATTCAGTGTTCCCACTGCTCCCCACATTTGAACTCCTAGCCAATGACTGAGCAATGACTGATGATATTAAAGCAGAGACATTTCTGCTTAATGTGGGACTCCTCTTTGGGACTCCCTATGAACCTGGCTGAGATTTTCTCACAGTTCCATAGCAGTTCGAGTCTCTTCCTTCATTCCCTCTGTCTTATTCCTAGTGTCAGATAGTCATTGTGGTCTAAGTCATTTCTCTCTTAGCAGAAAAAAAGAGTTTTTGTTCTGCTCTCCTTTATTCTTCATTGGTTCCTCCCCCAGTAAATCTCATGCCTTTCATTCTATCTTGGTATCAGCTTCCCTGACAACTCAAATTGACACAAGGACCTTTTGATACTTTTGCAATTGTTCTTAACTGAAATTTCAGCATCAGCGCAGGCTGAAAGGCAGTCTCATATAGTGGGAAACACACGAAGAGTCAGCAGAGCAACGTTCATCCCCAACTCTGCTACTACCAATAATCCCTGTTAACACTGATCATGTTCCTATCTCCCTCGAGCTTTCTTTTGGTTAAAACGAGAGTGTTGAATTAGATGATCTTTGAGTTTTTTTCTTTTCCTTTATTTTTTTCACTAAATGTAAAAAAAGAAGCAAATACTAAACATGACAAAAATAAGCACAGTATAAAAGTAAGGAGTATATACAACTGAGAGAGAAACAAGAAAATAGACAAGTAGAACTAATGAAAGGGCCAGGAAAAAAAAAAAAACACACAATACTTTATTGGTCACTGCAAACAGTCCTGGTTTCCATCCTGACACTTTTCATTTTTTTTTTTTTTTTCATTTATTGGAACTAGTGTTTATTTAGCTGCTATAGTTACAACAGGCTCGCTTTAAGCCATCCCATTCTACTAGGGATTTCAGATGGTAAAATCCCCAGGGTTTATCTAAGGTGAAGACAAGTTTTCCGTTCTTTTCTTTTTCCTTATGTGGTCCCCATGGACCCAGTCTGCTTTTCCTTCCTCTTTAACTATAGACACTACACAGTCATTACCTTGGGGCTCCTTTCCCTCCCACATTTGCCTCCTCAGTGGTTTATCCTTTCTCCAGCTCAAAATTTTCTTGGTGCATTCAAAAACAAATACATATCCTTTTGGTTTTCAAGTTTTTACTGCATATTCCTTTGGGGAAACAGTCAGAAGATAATACAAGGACAAACACAGGGGCATTTGGAGTTTTAAGAAATCTTACAAAGTTCATAGTTTCACTGTGCATGGTCTGTAGTCCTTGCTGCTGTGACTTCTATACAAAAAGGCACATTGGATTCCAAGTCTTTTCTCAGTGTTTCCTCCAGTTTCCATTTCCCTTTGATGCATTCCTTACTCTAACTCTGCAGACCCACTTCTCCACAAAGCACCTTCTTCCTGGTTGAAAAAAAAGGTGGGATCCTGAAGAGAAACACATAGAGATAAAACATGTCCATTCATATGCCCACTAGAATAAAATATGTGCTAGTATATAGATAAAAAAAGTTGTTGGCAGATGATATTTTCCACAGGTGACCATGACAACATCTCTCATTCCTCATGGTCTTCTACATGCTATGTGATCATGGCAACAAGTCTTTGAAAAGTGATGACTATGTCTTTTCCCCCTGAATCTAGAAGGGATTGTGACTAACTCTTTTAATACAATATTGTAGAGGTGACATTATGCGACATTTCAGACTAGGTTATTAAAAACAGAAAATCTTCTGCCTTTTCTCTTTGGACATTTTGTACTGCATCTTCAGAGGCCACTTAAAATATCTGACTATCTTGAGGCCACACGATGCTATGAGGAAGTCCGGGCCACATAGAGAGGCCTTATGAAGATGACCCAGATGAAAAGCCCAGCTGAGGTCTGAGCCTATAGCTAGCATCAACTGTCTGTTGAGAGGGAAGATGTCTCCAGATACTTTCAGCATCCAGCCATAGAGTGCTCACCCCACCTCACTGATGAGTCTTTCCAGCTAAGGTCTCAACATGAGGGGAGAGGGGCAGAGAAAAATGATTTTCTTAGTTTGATTTAATGACATACAGACTTCACGAGATGATTAAAAAAAATTTGTGGCCGGCTGCAGTGGCTCATGCCTGTAATCTCAGTACTTTGGGTGGCCCAGGCAGGTGGAATACCTGAGGTCTGGAGTTCAAGACCAGCCTGGCCAACATGATGAAAGTCTGTCTCTACTAAAAATACAAAAATTAGCCAGGCGTGTTGACAGGCACCTGTAATCCCAGCTACTGGGGAGGCTGAGGCAGGAGAATTGCTTGAACTTGGGAGTCTGAGGTTGCAGTGAGCCGAGACCATGCCTTTGCACTCTAGCCTGGGCGACAAGAGAGAAGACTCCATCTCAAAAACAAAACAAAACAAAAATGTAAGCTGCTAAGTATTAGGGTTTTAAATGAAGACACAATAACCAGAACATGGTTAAAAAGAATGCATTCAGTTCAATTGTGATATTCTGAAGTTATTGTTCTCATTCCCCGCCTAGATACCTGATATGGTTCTTTTGGTCTATTTTTTTTTTTTTTTTTTTTTTTTTTTTTTAGTTTTTTCATTCTAAAACCAGAAGTTTGGCTTATTGTCATCTCATAGACTCCTGTTATATCATCTTTTCATTTAACCCACCTATGGTTGTTTTCTTTTCCTTGCAGTTGATGCATATAAGCTGATTCTGTACACCTTTGTACTGATATGGTATCAGTGAAATACATGAACTAGAAAGCATGCTTCTAGTAATGGTAACAAGAGGTCTTTCTAAAATCTCCATTCCCTGCAGTTATTGGACTGAAATTTCTGGCAAGGATAAATTTATTATGTTAGGTAGCATAGAAACCCAAAGCAAATGGGACACAGAACAATTGTATATTAATGAAGGGGAAAAAAAGGAAATTACCAAAAAACACAGATTAGATATAGTTTTTCACACTTTGAGTTGAAGTGTCTCGTCTAAAGTTCCCAGACATCATTTGGAGCCACAGAATCTATTAGGAATTTCTTTTACATGTAATACAATGGTCTTGTTAGTTTCTAAGTTAATTGATGTTTGGACTCTTTTTAAATAAAATAAATTTAGTGTTGACTTGGTTAAATTATTTCTTTGATACATACAAATAGAAAACTAGCTCTAAACCCATTAGTTTATTGCTGTTATATAACTTTAAAAAGCTTTACACTTCAGTAAAAAGAAAGCTATAAGCCCAATTGATTGTTTTACTGTAAAATGTTAATTTAGTGTGATAAACTCTGATGTTGCCGCTATATGACATGGTCTACTTCAGTGTCCTCTTGCTTCAGCGTGCCAGATGAAAAGATAATTCTTCCAAAGCACATTTTATACTATCAGTCCTTAGTGGGACATATCATGATATCATTTTGTGTGAAGGTATAATTCCCATATTTAGTATTTTTTTAATGATCATAAAAGAATATTCAGTGTTAATAATAAAACTAAGTTTAAATACAGTGACTACACTTCTGTATTACTCAGGGTTCTAGAGGGACATAACTAATAGAATGTATGTATAAGTGTATATATGAAAGGGAGTTTATTAAGGAGAATTCACTCACATGATCACAAGTTAAAGTCCCATGATAGGCTGTCTGCAAGCTGAGGAGCAAGAAAGCCAGTGGTGGATCAGTCTGAGTCCCAGAACCTCAAAAGTAGGAAAGCCAACAGTACAGCTTTCAGTCTGTGGCCAAAGGCCGGAGAGCCCCTGGCAAACCACGAGTCTAAGCCTAAGAGTCCAAAAACTAAAGAACTGGGAGTCTGATGTATGAGGGCAGGAAGCATCTAGAAAAAGAGAAAGATGAAGACTGGAAGACTCTAATTCTGCTCTTCTATCTTCTCCTGCTTGCTTTATTCTAGCCACGCTGGCAGCTGATTAGATGGTGTACACCGTCTAATCAGAATGAGGGTGGGCTTGCCTCTCCCAGCCCAGTGAATCAAATGTTAATCTCCTTTAGCAACACCCTCACAGACACACTCAGGAACAATACTTTGCATCCTTCAATCCAATCAAGTTGACACTCAATATTAACCATCACAAGTTCATCTGTTCAACTTGAACCCATATGAATGTCCTGAAATAATACATAATCCTCAAATAAAGACAATAATAAGCTCCTAATTATGCCTAATGTAATACAGCTATCCTTCGCACAACTGGAAGCACACTAATCCTTAACCTAAATGCTATTACATAAAGTTATCAACACTTTAAATGCTGATATGAAGTCAATAAATCTTATGTCACATGATAAAGGAAATAAAATGAAGATATTTTCTTATTACAGGTGTATAAATGCACAAATATGTTCTTAACAAAAGAAAAAGGAAATACTCATGACAATTACAGTCATTGTTTCTGCAACTGGTCACATGGTCATAGCTGGTATTGATAACTACCATCTTCTACTACTCATTCTGTATTCCCTTTGCCTTCAAAAAGCACCTCAGCTGGTTGTGGTTTTCTACCTGATGGAGGGACCCAAACCTTCATTCCTGAAGGGTCTGGGCCATTTGTAGTCCTGCTTGGATTGGGCTGTTGCAGTTTTCCATTGACCTTAATCACAGAGCATGGTAATACTAAGAGATGCCTTAATGGATCTCCTGTATTCCATGCATACTCTTCCTTACCTCCACTGTGGAGTAGTAGACTGATTTCATCTTCATAGTTCAGGTCAGTCACCCCAGCCAACACTGTAACTCTCTTCTTAGCCTGTTGACTTAGAGATAGGAGAAGCCCAACATGTCCAGGTGGCAATTGTAATTTCCAGTTTAATGGAATCATTGTGTCTACTGGTGGCAGCATTCTTCCCTCTGGAACTAGGCCAGCAGAGCATAATGTTGTCAGAACAGGCAGCAAAAATTTTGCTAGTGGGTCACTAAAGGTGATGTTAAATGGTGCCATTTCCAATTTCACCCCTTGATTCCTGGACCTGTGAATTCTGACTGTGAGGGAAACAGCACCATATATTTGACGCTGATTCAGAGCATACATGGCCTTTTGGAGAACTTCGCCCCAGCCCTGCAAAGTATTGTCACCTAGTTGGTTTGGTAATTGTGATTTCAAAAGGCCATTCCACCTTTCTATCAAACCATCTGCTTCAGGGTGACGGGGAACATGGTAAGACCAGTGAATTCCATGAGCATGAGCCCACCGCCACACTTCTTTAGCCATAAAGTGAGTGCCTTGGTCAGAGGCAATGCTGTGTGGAATACCATGACAGTGGATAAGGCATTCTGTGAATCCACAGATTGTAGTCTTGGCAAAAGCATTGTGTGCAGGATAGGCAAACCCATATCTGGAGTAAGTGTCTATTCCAGTGAGGACAAACCACTGCCCTTTCTATGATGAACAGGCCCAACATAATCAACCTGTCACCAAGCAGCTTTCTAATCACCCGAAGGAATGGTGCCATATCGAAGGCTCAGTGTTTGTCTCTGCTGCTGCCAAATTGGGCACTCAGCAGTGGCCATAGCAAGGTCAGCCTTGGTGAGTGGAAGTCCATGTTGCTGATCCCACGTGTAACCTCTGTCATTGCCACCATGGCCACTTTGTTCATGAGCCCATTAAGCAATGGTGACAGGGGTGGCTGGGGAAAGAGGCTGAGTAGTGTTCAAAGAATAAGTCATCCTATCCACTTGATTATTAAAATCCTCTTCTGTGGAGGTCACCCTTTGGTGAGCACACACATGAGATACAAATATCTACAGAGTTGACCACTTAGAGAGTTCCATCCACGTACCTCTTCCCCAAATTTCTTTGTTGCCAATTTTCCAATCATGCTTCTTCCAAGTCCCTGACCATCCAGTCAAACCATTGGCTACAGCCCAAGAATCAGTACATAATCACACATGTGGCCATTTCTCCTTGCAAGCAAAGTGCAAAAACAGATGCAGTGCTTGAAGTTCTGCCCATTGTAAAAATTTCCTTTTGCCACTGTCTTTCAGGGATGTCCTAGAAAAGGCCTGTAGTGCTGTAGCTGTCCAATTTCTGGTTATGCCTGCATATTATGCAGACCATCTGTGAAACAGGCCCTAGCCTTCTCTTGCTTTGTCAGCTGATCATAGGAAACTCCCCATGAGGCCACTGGTGCAGGCTTGGGGAGAGAAGGCAGAGTGGTAGGAGTGGAGACCATGGGCATTTGAGCCACTTTCTTATGTAACTTACTTGTGCCCTCAGGAACAGCTCAAGCCTGATCATACCACTTCCATTTGATAAAGGAATGCTGCTGTATACAGCTACTTTATGGCTAGACAGTTCAGAAAGCACTCAGTTCATGATAGGCAGTTCAGGTCACATGGAGACTTGATGACCCATCGTCAAATGTTCAGCATCTACCACAGCCCAGTAACAGGCCAGGAGCTGTATTTCAAAAGAAGAGTTGTTATTTGCAGAAGATGGCAGGGCCTTGCTCCAAAATTCTAAAGGCCTCCACTGTGATTCACCTATGGGGGCCTACCAAACAGCATCCCTATCTGCCATTGACACCTCAAACACATTGGATCTACTTAGTCATATGGCCCAAGTTGCAGAGAAATTTGAACAGTAACCTGGACCTGTTGCAGAGTCTTCTATTCTGGACCCAACTCAAAATTGGCAGCTTTTAGGGTCACTGGATAAATGTGCCAGTAACAGACCCAAATGAGGATTGTGTTTCCTCCAAAATCTAAATAGGCTCACTAGACATTATGCCTCTTTTTTTTTTCGTTTTTTGAGATGGAGTCTCATTCTGTCACCCAGGCTGTCACCATTGGCATGGTCTCAGCTCACTGCAACCTCCGCCTCCCAGGTTCAAGCAATTCTTCTGCCTCAGCCTGCTGAGTAGCTGGGACTACAGGTGTGTGGCACCACACCTGGCTAATTTTTGTGGTTTTGTTTGTTTGTTTGTTTTTGTTTTTGTTTTTTTTAAGTAGAGATGGGGTTTCACTGTGTTGGCCAGGCTGGTCTCAATCGCCTAACCTCATGATCCACCTGCCTCTGCTTCCCAAAGTGCTGGGATTACAGGGGTGAGCCACAGTGCCCAGCCAATGTTATGTCTCTTCCTTAGTTGTAGGAGGGGCCACATGCAGCAACTTATCCTTCACCTTAGAAGGAATATCTTGACAAGCCCCATACCACTGAACCCCGAGACATTTTACTGAGGTAGAAGTTCCGTGAATTTTAGTCAGATTTATTTCCCATCCTCTCGCGCGCAGATGTCTCACTGGTAAGTTCAGTGTGTTGCTACTTCTTGCTCACTCTATCCAATCAGCATAATGTCATCAATGTAATGGGCCAGTGTGATATCTTGTGGGAGGGAAAAGAGGTCAAGATCTCTGCTAACTAGATTATGACACTAAACTGGAGAGTTGATATACCCCTGAGGTGGACAGTGATTGTATATTACTGGCTTTGCCAGCTGAAGGCAAATTGGCAAATTGCTCCTGGGGGACCTTATGGACAGGAATGGAGAAAAAATGATTTGCCAAATCAATGGCTGCTTACCAGGTGCCAGGAGATGTGTTAATTTGCTTAAGCAATGAAACCACATCTGATACAGCAGCTGCAATTGGAATCATCACTTAGTTAAACTTAGGATAATCCATGGTCAATTTCCAAGATCCATCTGTCTTCTGCAATGACCAAATAGGAGAGTTGAAAGGGATGTGATGGGAAGCACCACCTCGTATCTTTCAAGTCCTCGATGGTGGCACTAATCTCCGCAGTCCCTCTAGGGATGTGACCTTGTTTTTGCCTTACTAGTTTTCTACGTAGAGACAGCTCTAATGGCTTTTATTTGACATTTCCCACCATAATAGTCTTCATCCTACCAGTTAGAGAGCCAATGTGGGGTTCTGCCAGCTGCTAAGCACATCTATGCCAACTCTGCATTCTGGCACTGGGGAAATGGCTACAAGATGAGTCCAGGGACCCATCAGACCTACTGTCTGTTGGACCTGAGCTAAAACCCCATTAATTCCCTGACCTCCATAAGCCCCTACTTTAACTGGAGGAGCACAGTGACATTTTGGAGTCCCTGGAATCAGCGTCACCTCATGGTCAGCATCCAGTAGTCCCCCAAAAGTCTGATAATTCCCCTTTATCCAAGGGGAATGTTACTGTGGTAAAAGGCCAGAGGTCTCCTTGGGGAAAGATGGCAGAAAGATCACTGCATGAATTGTTGGCAGTGTAGTGGACTCCTTCCTCAAAGAGGCATGATCTCCCCTTCATTCGAGGCATTCTGTGTCTGTAAACTGGCTCGAGTCTGGAAATTGATTGAGGGGCCCAAGATTCTCTGTTTTTATAATTCAAATTAGTATTTTGTCCACTCAGCCTGGAAGTTTTTTACTTAGATAATTTAAGTAAGAATGCAGTAAGCTTCCTACCAATTTCACTTCTAGAAACACCATTATTAATTAGCCAATACCAGAGCTGTGCATGAGTCAGACTATTCTGATTGCTGCTTTGTCTCTGCTGTCCATTATGGTAGCTATGCCCACTTTGCCTTTGAGGGTTGAGTGCCACCACTTGGCCCCTGATACCTTGGGATCCAATTATTCCCCTTACATTTAAATTTCGTAGTTGAGTGACTGCAGTTCCCACTGTAAGAACTGGCATACAGAAAAGAGCCATCACAGAGCTCTTCGAGGATGCAGATGCTGCCCTCTCAAATCTATTTCATAAGATATTGTTGAAGGGTATGTCTTCTGGACCCTCCCAGCTGGGATGAGTAAGTCTAAAGTAAGTAATCCACTCCAGCATCCAAATCTCCGTAAGCCTTTGGATCCCTTCCTCTGCATTAAACCAATGGAGGTCAGGCATTTCCAGCTCACTCACAGTGAAGTGAGCTTTTAATCCATATTCGAGCTAACCAAGCAAATAAACTATTATAACCTTTTTAACTCCCCAAACTGCAACATTTAATGCAGAGTCCCTACTTAGTGGAGCCATATCAATAAATTCAGCCTGATCCAACTTTATGTTCCTTCCACCATTATCCCACACCCTTAATATCCATTCCAATGCCTGCCCTCCAGATTTCTGCTTATATAAATTATTAAACTCAAACATTCTTTCGGAGTATAGTGCACCTCCTTGTGGGACACACTCTGAGCCTTACCTCTAGTGGCCTGCTGGGACTTGAGTCTAGTTATAGGTCTAGAAGCAGATAGAGGTGTTGGGGGTGGTTCCTGAGGAGATTCGGCATTGTCTTGCCTATCAAGTGCCTCAGGGGAGGCCATCACTGTTGCCCTAGGCAGTACATGGTTAATCTCCTCAGACAAAGGTGGGAAAGCTGATGGCAGCATGGGTGATGAAGGCGATGTTCTACCACTGGATGTGGGGAGGCTGTTTCCTCTGGCAAAAAAGTCTCATCAGAATTTAGGACCTCGGTGCCCCCAGCCTCATCAGGGTCCTCTCACAGGGCCCCATTCCAGGTTGCAAGGTCCCATTCTTTAATAATCAATGCTCTCACTTTAACAGTGGACACATGGCGAAGCTATATGTACATCTTTTGTTGCAGGTCAGCCACTTGCACAATAGGAGCTTGTGTCTGATTTTCCACCATTTCAGCCCTTTCTCTTCAGGAGATAAGACTCTTACTCAGGGTAGTCTTAGAAGATTTGAGGCTCAGTATGTGCTTCTGGAGCTGAAAGACAGAATCTCTAAGTTCATCATTTTCTTTCATCCCTTTGTCCGCTGAACTTAGGAGCAACCAAACAACTTCTTTATATTCCTTTGTTCTCTACATATGGTCAAAGGTATGTATAAAGTCGCTAAACTCATTGTCTCTCACGAGCGGTGAATCAGGAGTATCAAATGCACTTATTTTGCATAACTCTCTAACCAGTTCACCCCAAGAACTATCAGTGTTCTCCATGCTATTAGAAGTAGAGTCCTTAGCATTTTGAGGTCTAATCATATTAAGCAGCCAACTCCAGAAACCCCCAAAACAACTAAAAATCTCCATCCTTAAAATTCTGTTCCTCTAGAGCCAATCCTGGCACCAAAATTTATATTAATCAGGGTTCTCTAGAGGGACAGGACTAATAGGATAAATGTATATATGAAAGGAAGTTTGTTAAGGGGTATTGATTCACAGGATCACAAGGTGAAGTCCCCCAATAGGCTGTCTACAAGCTGAGGAGCAAGGAAGCCAGTCTGAGTCCCAAAACCAGAAAAGAAGGGAAGCCAACAGTGCAGCCTTCAGTCTATGGCCAAAGGCCCAAGAGCCCCTGGCAAACCACTGGTGTAGGTCCAACAGTCCAAAAGCTGAAGAACTTGGAGTCCGATGTTCAAGCGCAGGAAGCATCCAGCATGGGGGAAAGATGGAGGCGAGAAGACTTAGTCAGTCTAATCTTTCCATGGCCTGCTTTTATTCTGGCCATGCTGACAGCTGATTTATTAGTTGGTACCCACCCAGATTGGGGGTGGGTCTGCCTTTCTCACTCCACTGACTCAAACGTTAACCTCCTTTGGCAACACCCTCACACACACACCCAGGATCAATACTTTGCATTCTTCAATCCAGTCAGTTGACACTCAATATTAAACATTACAACTAAGAAATAAAATAGATGTACCTCACTGGTCCAAAGTTAACATAAGAAAGATGATGACACAGAAAAGCATTAGGTCTATACTCAAGGCTCAGCTGTATTATTTAGGAAACAAACATGGGATTTCCTTTTATATTCTTTGCTTATCCTCTCTCTCCTTAAATGTCTTTCATTTCACAGCATTTTTCTTTTCTAAGTTTAGTTCATTAAGTAAAATTAAATTAGAGAATAGCTCAGCCACAAAGGCTTTGCATTTTGTTAGCTGATGCTGAAATTGATGAGAACTACATATGAATATAACCATGTTTAGATTCACAGCCTGCCCAATGTCAGTGAATCACTCTGTCTCCAGAAGTTGTCCACAGTTCACCCACAACAATAGACCAGTCAACCACTTGGCAATAAATCATATTCAATTCAAGAAATGTTTATTCAGATTACTAGGTGGGACTCATGGCATAAACTTCTCATTATAGGTGATTTCTCCAAAACATATTCTATCTACAGAAATTTCATAACTGTCCTTGAGAGGAGAGCTAGCCAGCAGACAATATTCACTTGGACTCTATTCAATGGCTGAGTGTATTAATAGTATTAACAAAATAAAGACAGATGTTATTTTTGCCCTTCTTTAATACAAGCAACCTTTATTAATGCAATGATTTTATTAATTTAAGTACAGCTTTAATTTTAATTAAAAATTTCCTAATGCTTGTACAGAGAGAGTTGAAATGACTCCATAAGATGACATTATACACGTAGTATAATATGGGCACTAACTGGGTTGAAAACAACAGAAAAATTAGAGAGATATATTGAATATTAATGAGCTATGTCTAGATTTTCATTTTACTGCTTTTTCTCTTATTTCCAATGTGGTAAAATATTCCATCTCTTCCTTCTCTGTTATACAAAATATTGCCTTAGAACTGGTCTTCTGATTCAATGTCTAAAATCATGAAAGAAAAAAAAATACCTTGAACTCTAATGCTGTTTTTTTTTTTTAATGAGAAGCTTATTTTAGTAGAAGTCATCTTTTAAACATCTTCTGAGTTGAAATCATATAATGTTAGCAGTCCCATATTACCATATAATGTGAATATGTTATATGTGGTAAATATATTTAATCTTTACCACAATGCCATGAGGTCGATAAGTCAATACTATTACTTACCTATATATGAGGAAATCGAGACACAGAAGGGTTAAATGATTAACTAGAACTCACCTTTTGAGTGAGTGCTGGAGAAGAGATTCAATTCCAGGAAAACTGAGGCCAAAACTCACATGCTTAACAATACACTATGTTACTTTGCAAATTATGTAATCAAACAGAAAGACAAATAATAATAGATACAAGGAGAGAATGAATAGATGATGGATTAATAGATTGATAGAGCTACAAGTATATAAATGTTCATTACTTTGTTGTTTATAGCAATACAAAGTTGGAAAAACATAGTCTCACTATAGAGAATTAGTTAAAAATAACATCCACATCAATGGCCTATTATACAATTAGCAAAAATGATGATTCAAAAAGATAGTTTTGTTAACATAGTAACATATCCTTCATATATTTCTGCAAGAAAAGTCAAATGTTAAAAAGTTTCAATATGATCTTATTTCTGTAAATATACATCCTCTTCCCCCCAAAATCCTAAAAGCTGCTATTCAAACAACTAGCCAAACTGTTTTAAGATCTCTAGATATCCAGATATAAGATTGTTTATTTTATTTTTGCTTTCTTGATTTTTATTTTTCTGTAGTAATCATGAACAATCATGAGGGAAAACTTCATAAATTCAATTACAAATTATCTTAAAATAATTAAAATATAAACACTGCCTTTGAATATTTGTGAGATTTGGTCAAATCATAATTAACTCAGAAATTAACTTCATACCTTATAGGTTTTTGAAGAAAATAATTAAGGATCCAAGATCAAATATTAAAAGAAAAATAAATTTTGAAAAAAAATTAATAAGAATATTATAAACATGAAAGGAGAAATCAGTATATTTGAAAAATAACATATAAAAGTGGCAAAATATAAAGTGTTAAATGCAATATACACCTATTAGAAAAACCTGATTAAAAAATATTAGAAATTTGAAGGAAAATGTAAAATAAGAAGTATAGATTATGGTGGTTAAGTTTGTGAGCACAGGTGTCAATTATGTGAGGTTGAATTCTAATTTCTATATATACAACGTATGTGATTTGAGGCAATTTACTTAACCTAGTTTTTCCTCATCTACATAAACAGGGATAACACTAATATGTCTCTAATAGTGTTATTTTGAGGATAAATTGAGATAATATAAATAATATTGTTACTCATGGTAATAGCTTATAAAATCTTGAAATAATTGATTTTCTAAAAGTAAAATTGATTCAAAAGGAGAAGAAAATATCAAGAAGCAAATAGTTTACTTTTCAAAGATGAACTTACCTTGATAAACCTTTATCCTAGCATTTTGCTCACAATGATGTCTTTCTCCCTTTCTCTAAATCTTAATTTAAACTTTATTTTTAAGCTATCCTTTCAATATTTATGGTAGGCTGAATAATGCCCTCCCCACAAAATATCCATGGCCTAATTTCCAGAACTTGTGAATAGACTACCTTACATGTCAAAAGGGATTCTTTAGATATGAGTAAGTTTAAGAACACTCAGGTAGAGAGATTATCTTGAAGTATCCAGGTGGACCCAATGTCATCATATGAGCCCTTTAAAGTGGATAACCATTTCCTTTTGGCTTCAGATGTAGATAAGATGATAAAAGACAGGTCAGATAGAAATTTGATACTGCTGTCTTTGAAGTTAGAAGAAGGAAACTCTAGGAAAATAATGTGGACAGCTGTGGAAACTGGAAAAGGCAAGGGAATAAATTCTCCCCCAGAGCTTCCAAAAAGACATGCAGCCTTACAGACATCTTGATTTTAGCCTGGTGAGAACTGTGTGAGGCTTCAAAGCTATGTAACTATAAGATCATCATTTGAGTTGTTTTAAGCCAATGTGTTGTTGGTAACTTGTTACAGCAGCAATAGAAAATTAATACAGTATTATATTGTGATATTCAATTACAACCATGTACATGGTCTTGTTCCCCAGCTAATACAGGCTCTCTGAGGTCAGGCAGAGAATTCTACATCTCTGTCTCTAATCTATAGCAATTAGCATGTTGCTTTACATATAGATGGAAGTGCTCAATATTTATTGATTTCACTGTCCTCTTCCAGTATTATACTCTACAATTTACTTCTCTGTACATTCAGTGAATCTCAAGTAGTCAGGCCCATTTGGATTAATGCAGTTAGGTTTTTAGTTATGGGGTTTGGAATTAGCACATGCACCCAAAGGGCAGAATCCCCAAGTCCTTTCAGAAACAGCTTCCTTTCGTACAGACTCTGCCATCTGAAATATTAATGCAACAATCATCTTTTATTCTAATCACAAGCATTTCCTCCTAATAACCCATGATTTCACTAGCTGCTTGCTTTAATTACTGTATAGGCACTCATGCACCACAAAGGAAATATGAATTACACATAGACTACACCACTTCCTTCAGAGAAGTGCACTGCTGATTGATGTCAGAGCCATAATCAGACACCATATTGGCTGGGCTCAAAAGATAGACTATTTATAGCAAAACAAATTATACATATTTAACAAAAGAAAAGTAAGTGGCAACTAGAAAGAAAAGACAGTCATAAAGCTTTATGGTGTGCTTACACAAATTTAAAAAAAGGTATAAATGTATTTTGCACATTAATACTACATATTTTTGAATAAAAATCAAATAGAATAGTTTTAAATTATTTTCAAATTGTTTTTAAATTAAACAATTTGAAGAGAGTTATTACACAGTATTGAACTTGGAATGTAATTCTGAAATAATTTGTTCAGCATTTCAGCCAAAGCAAGAATCCATTCTCTAATTTTAATATATTGACTTATTGATTTAAGCTATTTGTTATTTGTTTGTCTGTTTGATTTTGACAAAATTCCAAAAACCTGAAATACGAATGATGCTTACCAGATCAGACTGTGAAGTCAGGCGGTGAAGAAGTGAAGAAAATAAGCATTGCTTTCCTTTTCAACAAATGTCATTATCAACTACAAGGATGGGAAAGCATAGTGACTAGCCAGGAACATAGCATTAAAGGTGTGGGGAAGGTAATGAGACAGTTGAGAATGTTTGAAGAAGTCAAGAGAGGCATATTTCACCTCTGTTATTTATTTGCCGTGTGAAATATGGAAATCACTTATTCTCTCTTAATCTGTTTTGAAGTTAGAAAAAAATGATAATAAAAGTGAAATAATTTTAAAAATTAATTTCATCTCTGTATAAGTGATCTCTCTAAAATATTTTCTCAGGTAAATTGGTATAGAAGAATTTAGTCTTCATCAAGTTATATTTATTTATAGTACATATTTCTCTCTTTTTAAAAATACTTTTAAATTCTATTTTAGATTCAGAGGGTACACATGCAGGTTTTTTACATGGGCATATTGCATGATGCTGAGGTTGAGGGTATGATGCATCCCATCACCCAGATAGTGAGCATAGTGCTCAATAGGTAATTTTTCAGTGATTACCACTCACACTTCCCTGTTCCATCTAGTAGTCTTCAGCATCTGTTGGTGCCATCTTATATCCATGAGTACTCAATGTTTGGCTTCCATTTATAAGTGAGAATGTGTGGTATTTAGTTTTTTGTTTCTGTGTTAATTTACTTAGGAAAATGGCCTCTAGCTTCATTCATTTTGCTTGCAAATAACAGGATTGCATTCTTTTTTATGGCTGTGTAGTATTTCCTGGTATATATGTACCACATTTCCTTTATCCAATCCACCATGACTCCTTGTCTTTGTTATTGTGACTAGTGCTGCAATGAACATACGTGCATGTCTTTATGGTAGAATAACTTATATTCCTTTGGGTATATACCCAGTAATGAGATTGCTGGTTCAAATGGTAGTTGTATTTGTCCGTTTTCATACTTCTATGAAGAACTGCCTGAGACTTGGTAATTTATAAAGAACGGAGGTTTAATTGACTCACAGTTCTGCATTGCTGGGGAGGCCTCAAAAAACTTACAATCAGGGTGGAAGGGTAAGCAGTCATGGAACTTCTTCACATGGCAGCAGGAAGATGGATGAATAAACAAAGGGGGAAGAGCCCCTTATAAAACTATCAGATTGGCTGGGCACAGTGGCTCATGCCTGTCATGCCAGTGCTTTGGGAGGCTGAGGCAGGTGGATCACTTGAGGAAAGGGGTTCAAGACCAGTCTGGTCAACATGGTGAAACCCTATCTCTACTAAAAATACAAAAATTAGCAGGGCGTGGTGGCACATGCCTGTAATCCCAGCTACTCAGGAGGCTGAGGCAGGAGAATTGTTTGAACCTGGAAGGCAGAAGCTGCAGTGAGCCGAGATCATGCCACTGCACTCTAACTGGCAACTGAGTGAAACTCCATCTCAAAAAATAATAATAAACCATCAGATTTTGTGAGAACTCACCCACTATCATGAGAACAGCATGGGAGAAACCACCCCCATGATTCAATCACTTCCCACAAGGTCCTGCCCTTGACATGTGGGGATTATGGGGATTACAATTCAAGATGAGATTTGGGTGGGGACACAAAGTTTAACTGTATCAGTAGTTCTGCTTGGAAATTCTTTGAGAAATTTCCAAACTGCTTTCCAGGGTAGCTGAAATAATTTACATTCCTACCAACAGTATATAAGCATTCCCTTTTCTTAGCAACCTCACCAGCAACTGTTGTTTCTTGGCTTTTTAGTAATAACCCTTTTGACTGGTGTGAGATGGTGTCTCATTTTGGTTTTGATTTGCATTTTTCTGATGATTAGTGAAGTTTAGCATTTTTTCATATGTTTGTTGTGTGTCTGTCCATGTTTTTTGCCTATTTTTAATGAGGTTATTTGTTTTTTGTTTGTTAATTTGTTTAAGTTTCTTATAGATTCTGGCTATTAGATCGTTGTTGAATACATAGTTTTTAAAATATTTTCTCCCATCTGTAAGTTGTCTGTTTACTCTGTTGATAATTTCTTTTGCTGTGCAGAAGTTAAGTTTAATTAGGTCTCACTTGTCTCACTTTTTGTTTTCGCTGCCATTGCTTTGAGGACTTAAAAAACATGAAATGCCTCATGAATTTGCTTGTCATCCTTGGAGAGGGGCCATGCTAATCTTCCCTGTATTATCCAATTATAGTATATGTGTTGCCAAAGTGAGCATTTATTTCTGAATTATTAAAATGTTTTTGCAGAAATTATGGTAAGAGTCTAAGTTTCTTTTCAAAGAAACAATTTTAAAATCAGCATTTAGAAATCCTAAATGTAATATTTTGAAAGTTTTTCAGAATTATATTAGTGAAAATAAGTCTTTGCAATTAATTATCAAGTTTTTAAGTATTATGAAAAGCTAATTTATTGTGAGTAAAGGAGGTTCCACTTGAAAATAATCCATAAAATTTTAATTGGTAATAACAGTTACAGTATATTCAAGACATTTAGAATATTAGCTTTCTTAAAAACTGGTCAAAACTTTATCAAAATTTTTTTCATAATGGTACATCCATTTGTTTATTTCCATATTCTTGCTGAGAAGAACTAGAAAAATCTGGAACAAAAAACAAATCTGTTTTGTGATACCAAAGAACTCTCAAGGCAGAGAGGAATTACAAGGTCAAGGTCTGGGAGAGAAGGGAAGACTATGGAAGGAAATTGTGAAGTTGAGGCCATATTATTCCTAAAGGCAAATGCCAATTACACAGATTACTGAGAAGCTGAGAAGCCAAACAAAGCATTTGACAGATTCATGTACAGCAAAGTCAAAAACTGTAGTCCAGCACCCACTAAGAATCAGAGGCTGTGGTAAACATCTTAAGTTCGGATTCAGGACCAAAAAGTACTTTATCTCTAGAATAAGAGGGAAAAGAAAATACAGCATTGGACATTAAAACTTAAAAGAATGGGCCGGGTGCGGTGGCTCACGCCTGTAATCCCAGCACTTTAGGAGGCCAAGGCGGGTGGATCACGAGGTCAGGAGATCGAGACCATCCTGGCTAACACGGTGAAACCCTGTCTCTACTAAAAATACAAAAAATTAGCCGGGCGCCTGTAGTCCCAGCTACTTGGGAGGCTGAGGCAGGAGAATGGCGTCAACCCCGGGGGCGGAGCTTGCAGTGAGCCGAGATGGCGCCACTGCACTCTAGCGTGGGCGACAGAGCGAAACTGTCTCAAAAACAAACAGACAAACAAACAAACTGAAAAGAATGTAGAAAAAAGATAGTAATAACGATAGGAAGATAAATTAATGAAATGGAAAATAAAAATACAATGGAGATGTGTCTACAATGCCAAAACTGAGGTTCTTTGAAAAGATAAATATGCTGCTAAATATCTAGTGAGATTTATCAAGACAAATAGAGACTTAACACAAATAATATTAAGAATAAAAATTATGCAACACTATAGATTCTATAGACACTTAAAAGGTCAAAAGATGATATTAAGAAAAATGAATTGGAAAATGTAGGTGAAATTAACATATTCGTGTATAAAATTACCATAATATGCAAAAAAAGAAAAATCTGAATAGTCCCCTAAGTACTACAAAATAAAAGTAAAATCTATAATTTAAAACTCTTCTGCAAAGAAAACTTCAGGCCCAGATAGTTTTACCAGAAAATTCTATCAAATGTTTTAGAAGTAATAAACATTGATTTATATACATAAAATCTCCCAGAGAATAGAAGAAAAGAAAATAACTATCAACTTATTTAATGAATCCATCATAATGTTAATCTAAAACAAGACAAGAATCTGAAAAGTAAGAAAGAGAATAGATGTCATGAATTCTAAGTAAGAAGTTAGCAACAAAAAATGAGAGAATGGAAAGAATGAAAGGGCTGCTATATTGTTGGAGAAAATATTTGCCACAGAATAAATGATAGAGAACTTCCATAAATCAAGAATAAAATTTCAGACACCTCAATAAAAATAATAAAGAGTGACTTGATTATCAAAATGGGAAATAAGCATTATAACATCAATAAGAGAAACACTACTGAAACAATAATGGAAACCACTACACATAAATCAGAATTGCCAAAATTAACAGTCTGACAATATCAACTTCTGCTTTGGGAAAGAACACATTAGCTGGTATTGGACTTAGTCTGTTGATGTAAATAGCTATACAACTGCACATAATGTATAAGGCTTCTGTTTTCAGACACTGGGTAACAGGCAACAGCAGAATCAGACGCTTGAGGGAAGGAAAACACATGGTGTGAGTTCCATGTTATGCTTGGTTTTGTCCTGGGACACTTTCCAGAACCTGGCACAGGGAAAAGAAGCACCATGAAGACTGGCAGTTTTTCTGGGCAGTAGAGGTAGGGCTTCCAGTTTGGAGATGTTAAAGCAACTGGAATTTGCAGGGCAGAGTGCAGAATAGGAAGCAGCCCCAGAAAGGCATAAGCAGAAATCCACAAAGAGTAAGTTATCCTTGGGTTCTAGCTGAGGTGTGGGTTGTGTATACGCAAAGGGTAGAAACCATGAGGTATAGCAGAAAGCAACTGTTAGAGCATCTGAAAGCCAAACAGAGGTTTACAAAGGTCATGTAGTGTCTGAAAACATCGGAGTTCACAATGCCTGGAAACACTGGAGTTCTATTCAACCCAGAGTGAAAGTCTGCACTGACCACCTTGGACATGCAGTTGAACCTCAAAAACGTCATGATTTAGGTGAAAGAGCCATATCCTAGAATTAAAGCCACAATTTAGAATTATGTTTACCCTAATAAAACCTAAAATCAAGCCAAACAGGATCAAAAGAATTTAACTGATTGTCATACAAAACTCAAAAATCTTTAAAATAACACAATATAACATAGACTCCTTAAAATGTATCATTAACAATGTCCAGCATACAATCAAAAGTTATTGAACTTGTAAAAAAAAATCAGATGTTAAACTGCTTGATACTGCTTATAGCTCGCTGAGACTGTTCATTTTTTGAAATCAGTTTTCTCCTTATGCTTCAGTGTGAATTATTTATTTTCAAATTGACTTAATTTCACTGATATTTTCCTCTCTTATTAATAATGTACTGTCAAAGTTAATATGAAGTAACTTTTTATTTATATTTTCACATTTTTATTTATTCATATTTTTTATTTCCATGTCTTACATTTGGTTCTGTTTTAGTTTCCTTATTGCTTCTGAAATTCCCCAGAAAGAAAGGGACCCACATCTGGTGAGGGTCTTTGTGCTGACAAATCCTATGGCAGAAAGTCAAAAGTGCAAAGAGAGAAAAGCATATGCATGTGGTGAAAAACATCAACGCACAAATCCAAGTAGTACAGTAAATGCTAAAATGAATGCATATAAGGGGAACAACACCTGGGAACATTGTGGCTATTCTACTGGAAAGCAATAACAAATCAAAAATCTAAAAAGTATCCAGAAGAAAAAAAATAAAGGTATGTTATATTCAGGAAAACCATGACTAGAAAAAAAGGCTGATTTCTCATCATAACGATGAAGACCAAAACATAATGGAAGGTCATTTTTAAATTGCTGAACCACAAAAGAAGGAAGGCATCAAGAAAGATTCTACATACTTCAACAATGAGAGTGAAACAAAGGTATTTTTGGATTCATTATAGGTGAGATATTTCATCACCAGTAGGTTGTATATGTAATAAATGCTAACGGAAGTGCTTCAGAAAAGTAATCTAACTTTTTATCTAGTATGTTATGGGTTGAATTGTGTCCTTCAAAAGTTCATACGTTGAAGTCCTAACTTTAGTACCTCAAAATGCAAACTTGAAAATAGGATTTTTGCAGATATAATTAAGTAGGTTAAGATGAAATCACATTGGAGTAGAGTGGACCCCTAATTCAATATGACTGAAGTACCTATTAAAAAGGGAAATTTAGACACATCTAATCTAAAATTTCAGAAGCAAGTTAATGGTCCATATGGCAGGAGGGAAGGTGTATAACACAAGACAGGTCACAACTCTGTTTCCTGACTTAAATCATCACTATGCAGATTTTTCACCTTGTGATAATTCATTAAGCTGTGTATTTCTAATTTATGCATTTTTCTTTATAGATGTTGCATTCAATAAAAATTGAAAGAAAAACAAGTTGACAATGAAGCAAATGACAATGATATAATTCTACTCAACAATTACACTAACACTCTTCTAAAGGGCAAGTGATATTTCTATAAGGTTTTTTTTGTTTGTTTTTTCTAACTTCAGAATTGTGTGACCTTATCTATAGGAAGTACAATCTGTTGTACATAATAAAAATGTAAATTTTAAAACACAATTCAGATCTTGCCATAGCCTACTGAAAACTCCCAGTGACTTGTCACTAGGAACAAAAGCCACAGCATGGAAGACTTCATATGATCTGGCCCCTAGTTGTTATTCTAACTTCATTCCTTGTTTCTCACTTTGTTCCAGACCTCTAGATTCCTCCATGAACCTTGCTTAAACATACTTAGCAGGCCTCCACTCAAGGGTGCCTCCCCTTTTTACTTAGTCTGAAATGTTCTTACCTCACAAATGTGTTCCCCTGCACCATTGTTTTAATTGTGGTGTTGCTCAAGTGGCACCTCCCCAGCAAAGCCTTATCTGAACACCTTATTTTAAATTTCCACCCTCACCTACCAGGTACCCTCTCTCTTCTTACTCAGCTTATTACTGACATTATGTTGCATATTTTTGTTTATGTATTTGCACATAACACAAGAAATTTACCTGCGTGCGCGTCATCTCTTTGTTAGCATGTAAAATACACCTGGCATAGAGTAGGCATTCTATATATTCTTGTGAAATGACTAAATGAATGAATACATGAGTTAATGCATGAATGCAATGTTTTCAGCAAAGGATTGGGAAAAAGACTGGAAAACTTTAATACAATTTACCAACGTCAAGACACTTTTACACTCTGGGTGCACCAGGCTTCAGTTTAGCAAAGTGAAGGCAATTTGTTTACACAAAGGGGCAAAGATGTGGAATTACTTATTAATTGAATTTCTGTGAACTAGAAAACACAGAAGCCATTGTTTACAATGCTATTGGCTGACTGCTCACATTTCTAGGTATAGCTCAGAGTACTCCCAGGGGAAAGAAAATAAAAAAGCCTTGTTAAGAATGTAGCATTCTGCACAGATTGTTGTTAACTGTTAATTAATTTTATCTTCTCTAGGTACTCAAATCTTTATCCCCTAGCCTAAGTATTCCTATTCGACATCTGGTAGGTCTCTTTTAACTCACGAATCTATAATTAATTTTTTGAGAATAACTAAAACTAAATTGAGACTCCTTAGAATTGGGTGTGTCTAATTGAGACACACTATATGTACATATAATTAGTGAAAAGGGGGTAAAAAATAATTTCTGATTCCTAACAATGGTCTCTAATCCAACAGTATCAAGAAACAAATGTTGTCCTCTCTGAATTTTCTTCTTAGTGCATAGTTTGGCTACAGACATCTGCTGTCTATGCTAAAATGTCTTCTTCTTCCTTCAGGAATCTTTCAGATTAATAATTGCAAGTATACGATTTGCAGTTAGGATTGGCTCCAAGTCCCAGTCTTGAAATCACTAGTTATGTTATATTGAGTGACTTACCTAAATTCTCCAAGACCCAATTCACCTTTTAAAAAAATGAGATTGTTAACTGTACATATTTTTTATGATCATCCTTATTATGAGGCGTAAAAGCAATAAGATTGTGAAATATTCAACTCTGTACTTGGCATACAGTAATCACTCAATAAATGTAAATTAGTGTAAGAGCCAAAAAGGAATAATATACTTATAGGATAAAATAATTTAATATATTAAGCTTATGTACGTTCTCCATATCAGACATTAAGTATTTAATCTGTATTTGTTAATTCCAAAGGGAGACTTTGTTTTCTCTAGTGTCCTCTGCAACTTTCTGTCTTTTGTTAGAGTGCTCTGTGTCTATCACCAGCCACTCTGTGGGAATATAATTCTTTATTAAGTCAATAAGAGGCAAGATTTAGAATCCCCCTTTTGAAAGAATAGTTTCCTCTTTTTTGAGAAAGAGCTTTTCATGGCTTGGAGGCATTGCCACCATGGTACTTCCTGTGCAACACTACCAAACTTTCCCAAGGAAAGAGTAAGTCAAGGAGCTACTAGTTCATCGCTTAATGCTCCTTGTCTGGGTTGCATGGGTTACTATACACACCAATAGCGAATAGTGTCCTCTGCTTGATATTTGGCTCTGCTCTGCCAAGGGCTTTTGCTGTTGCATTACATTTGCTCAGTCTAGTTATGTCTCTTATATTTTGAGACTTGGAAATGGAATGTCAGCTCTTCAGTTCCAAAGGCACCACCTGAGGCTGTTGTGTGATTCAAGTATTTTCATCTCCTCCTGCTCTTTTGCTTTGAAATCAGTAAGGTTATGTGTAATCAAAGAACAAATATGATCGCTCAAAGGAAAATTAGTGGCTGGTAAATTTAGAACTAACCCCTCATATGCGACTTCACACAGAGATTGTTTTTCATCTTTCTCTGCATGTCACATAGCTCATCTAAATGAGAAGTACAAATGTTTTCAAAGGCAGCTCCATACATAGCTCAAAACTGTGAAATAATGGTGAAAAAGGAGTTTTTAATGTATTGTCAGTTCTGCCCACCTGACTTTTCATAGAACCCAAGATACATTAATGATGTGAATGTGTTTTTAATGATTTTTTTATTAACTGGACAAGGTTACATCATTTAGAAAAGAGTATTTGAATATTCATAACATTATATAGTAAACATGCATGATTAAGAAGGACAAATTAATCAGTAGTTGAATATCTACTCTACGGAAAATATTGTAATAGACTTTGTGAGAATACAAAGGTGACTGAAAACAGTTGCTGACCTCAAGGATTTCACCATCAAGTTGTAGACAAGGCATAACTCTATGGAACCATAACTTTCAAATACATATACTTCCATGCTAAAAACTCAAATTAGCTATCTGAGGAAAATCCCACTGTGTAATCCAGAGTTTGCACTATGTATATCTGGGAAATATGCCATTTGAGTAAAAAAAAAAAAAAAAAAAATCCTTTTTGCAAATGGTCTTAACATTGTGTGGAAGAAAGATTAGTAGGGGAAAAAAGTCCCAAACATCAACTCAAGAGATTACCTGTTGTAAACTGAACATTTTGCTAACTCTCAATGTTTTACATATCTATGTTTTACATATCCCATCACCTGCCATCTCTGGTAGGCAGAGACACTTTAGTCCCAGCCCTGCTTTCAGAGCTATTGTGCACTTGCATCCCTGTTTCCCTGCTAGGTTCTCACTAAGGTTCAATTTCTCTCTCTGGAACTCATTATTAATTCTGTTGCCTTCATACATTCTCAGCTCAGAGCTCTGCTTTCCTGAGTTCTACCTTTACATGATGTTTGAATTTTTTCTAGAGCATACCTTTATTCTTTGCCTCAGTCCCTTTTCCTGCATTATTAATATCTTCTTTTTTTCTGTTTGTTGCCTTAGTGAAAAATGTAAAAGTTCATAACCACATGAAGCATTAGAAACCACTTTTCTGGAGCTATTACTCATGACATGATGGTTGGTTTATAGCAGTGGGTCGTGTTCAAATACTAATATACACAGGAAGAACCAAATAAGTCCCAATTTATAAAATTAAATGAACTAGAACAGCATTTCAGAAGTGCCTGGTATATTTGCAAATGATCAATTTCGATTAGAAGTGTTATAAATTTAGAAAGGATATATATCTTTATGTCTGGAATGGTCTAGAACTTGCAGGGGTTACAAAATAATCTTAGTCTCTGAAGATGGATAGGATTGAGAAAGTGAAGAGGGTTGTTTCAGTTGAAGGAAATCTATGAATAATGGTGGATGCATAAATGTTTTGTAAGCTGAACTTCACTAAGAATAATAGGGTATATGCAACTCAGATCTAATTCTGCCAGAATTCTAGGCTTGGATCCGATTCTTCTTTCCTCTGTTTCCCAGGTGAATCCTTGGCAATATATAGAGAGTATTTGTATGTATATGAGAGAAGATGGTGGTGGGGAGGGTGGTGAGGAGAGAGAGAGAATGCATGTTTGCGTGTGTGTGTTTGTGTGTGTGTGTGTGTGCATGTGTGTGTGTGCATGTGTGTGTGAGCACCAATAGGTTTCTTCATGAGGTAATCAGATACTATTTCATTATGTGCCTCTGTGCTGACTGTGGGGATTTCATTCAATTGAAAAGTAAATGTAATAAAGCTGTAGAGAAAGGAATATTACTATATTAAAGGATAAGCTTTAAAATACATTCCAAAGAACACTGTTAGGGGCTTAGGGGAAATCTCATTTCACTTGCTAACTTTTCTAATTCAGGCCAGGTATATAACCTGTCTCCTGAGAGGATAAAGATATGCTGAATAAGCCTGAGTGAGACCAGCCAACACCAAGCAGAAAATGATGACCCTTCTCATCCTTTTGGTGTTCAGCAACAACACGAAGGTTAAATAGAGGGGTGTTTGTTGACATCATTGACACTACAAGTATAAATATAAAATAATGTGCTCACATATTGTCATTTCTAGTTATTTTTATGGATGTCAATGTGGCAACTAGGGGTACTCATGCCATATTTTTCATGGGACTATTTTAATACTTTGCATTGACCTATCTGATTTATAATTTTTCTGCATACAGATTTTCCTTTTTTCTAGGCATTTTAGCTTTGCTTGTCCCCATCAACATTTTCTTCACTTGTTTTTTTCACTTTCTATTCTGTAGTCTCAGACTTACTCATTGCTCATTCATTACTCTTTGAGAAAAGAGAAAAGACATCATAGAGATAATAAATAGTAGAATCAGAAGACAGAAATAAAAGATGGCAATATGATAATTATACCTCTGATTCCTTTCTTCTGGGCTCTAGAAATTTTAAAACTCTCAGGCTTTCTTAGGGCCTTCCCACAAATAAGTTTGAGGGGAAAAAAACTGCTGATCACATCCCCAAAAAATGGCATTATTATTTCCTTACATAACACAAACAAAAAATCTTTAGAGGCCAAGCATCAAAGATGATGAGCAACAGAAGCATATTCAATACCATCAGATCTAAGTCCCTTTCAAGAGCACCTTCCTCTCTCTCTAAAGGGCACAATCTTCTTGTCTTCAGCTCTATTGGACAGTAGTTTAGGGAATGCAATTTTTCTACATCTGTAAGTCCTTTTTTTCACATGAATAATTGAAAGACCCCATCATTCTTTCATCTTGCTTTCAAGGACTCTTGAGAAAATGGATGGCCATTATCTTTTTCTCCAATATTCAGGTTAAGCCATAGTTGCAATTCTGCCTTGTACATGGCATAAATTTAAAAAGGCAACAATCATAGATGGACGACAATCTCCATGATTCTAGAGTGTGAATTTGAGATAGCAAGTACAGCAGCAGTACTCCATATATCAATCATGGAAGAGACATATGAGTGCATCAAATGACTACTCCTAACTCCATGTCATAAATTAGCAAACCAGGGCCCAAAGAAATGAAGTGCTGTGACTTGACTTCACAGGTTTTTTCATGAATGTTGAGTGAGAATTGAACTCAAGACCCTAGTTTCCCATGATAAATACTTCAAGAAGTAAGTGTTATATTCACCTATGAAAAATATAGCTCAAAGTATGGGGTTTTAAAATATAAATGCATTTTGAGTTTGGATTTTAATATATTTAATAATTTCTTCTCTTTCTTCAAGCAAACCTGAAAATGAGAAAAGAGCCAAAAGAAAAGTTTATCTACCACCAATTATGCAAATGATTCTTTAATATTCTATGAACTAAATATTTTTAGTAATTATTATGTACACTAAAATCTGTAGTCACATCACCATGGGAAGGTCTTTGATAGAAGAGCTCCAGAAAATAGATGCTACTTTTTTTTTTGGTCTTCAAGAAGAACCTATTACCTTCCTAGGCTTTTTGGTTATGTTAATGAAGTAACATGAAATTTATGAAAATAAGTTGAAGTAATGCATTGCCAGTCTGATAAATCTAGAAGAAAAATAATTCCAGATGTATTAATGAACCTTTGTGAGAATGTTGAACCACCACTTAAATAGTCTGTCTTTCCAGAGAACTCTGAGAAACACGTTGTATGAGGACACTTTTCATCTTAGTCAGAAGTAGGCATTAATCAAGTCTATCAAGTCTTTTTAAATCTCTGTTTGGCTTTCAGATGCTCTAACAGTTGCTTTCTGCTGTGCTTCATGGATTCTACCCTTTCAGTGTACACAACACAGACCTCAGCTAGAACCCAAGGATAACCTCCATGCAGATTTCCGCTTATTCATTTCTGGGTCTTCTTCCTCTTCTGCACTCTGCCCTGCAAATTCCAATTGTTTTAACATCTTCAAACTGGAAGCTCTATCTCTACTGCCCAGAGAGACTGCCGATCTTCATGGTGCTTCACGTCCCTGTGCCATGTTCTGGAAAGCGTCCCAGGACAAAACCAAGGATAACATGGAACTCATGCCATGTGTTTTCCTTCTCTCAAGGGTTTCATTCTGGTGTCGCCTGTTACCCAGTGTCTGAAAACAGAAGCTTTATATATTATGTGCAGTTGTATGGTTATTTACATCAACAGGCTAAGTCCAATACCAGCTAGTGTGTTCTCTCCTGAAGCAGAAGTTGATATTGTCAGACTGTTAGTCCATAGGTATCTATTGTGCCTGCGGCATGGAGGAAGCCTATGTCGTGAGACAAACACTAAGCTAGAAGTCATAATAAACTCAGTTCAAGCCTTAAAATGTCATTTCTTAGGTGTATGACCCTGGAAATGCCATTTACCGTCTTTTAGCTTTAGTTTCACCTCTGCCAAAGAGAACAATATTACTTATCTCACAGGATAAAGTGAGGTTTCAACAAGATGGATATAAGACCAATATATTAGTTCTGTATTTTTTTAATTTAAAGTTGACATGATTTTGAAAACTCAGGATAAGTGACTCCTAAAATAACTCTTGAATAAGAAATACTGGAATTTGAAATAACTTTAATCATTTGAAGAAGCCCCAGCATGTTGCCCATAGCCCAGGAAATTTATCTTAATCCCTAGTCAATCAAATGAACAAAACATATAATAAAATAATTAAATGCATAATGCTGCCTTTAAACTCAAAATCTGCCAGTGGCCTCAGAGCACACAATTATAGGAAAAAAAGGAAACTTAGCAAGGTATTTCTTGAGATATAAGTAAATATAATTTTATATTTACAATGTAACATCATAACTGTGGCAACAAATCTAATAATTCCAATAAGGCACAGGACTGAGTTGTTAAGTTGCAAACAGACAAAGATGGTGGGCTACTGTGAAAACAGCATGAGAACCAGACATCCATGGATTCAAATCGTTTCCTTTCATGTGTTATATGACATTGGACATGTTATTTGACCTTTCTGGCCTCAAATGCATTTTCCACAAAATAGAGAAAATAATACCTAATCAATAATGTCAACATGAGAGTAACATGGGCTATGATATGTAATGTCCCTGGCACAAAGTAGGTATTCTACCAATATTGGCAAATTTCTACCATCCTTAAAATGTTTTTCAATTTTTTAGTCTCATAATGGATATAATAAACCAGAGTTAAAAAAAAATACTAGTTTAATCCATTAGTTTGCTGGTAAATAAATGAAATTCAGAAGTAAAAAGGGGCAAACATTATCTCCACACTTGAGGAACTGTGAGAGTGTCATGCATACATCATTTAGAAATTGTTCCCAATATGTCACATGCATTGATCAAAGGATTTGTCTGTGCTAGAAATATACAGAAACTGGAACAAAAGAATGTATTTCTGCAAATATACCTTTGCATAAATAAAAGTATTCCTGTGTGTAACATTTTATTTTCCATGTAGCACAGTTATGCCCTTAAATTGAAAGTTGAAGCATTAATAATATTACCTAGTAGTAGTAGTAATAGTTATTAATTTAACCCTTACTTATTAAAGGAAAATGCCATTTCTCACTCCAGGCATCCAAGATCAGAAATTTGGAAAGCATACTTCTAGACTTTCCTCACTCCTTCATTTCTTCTACTCTAGCAGGAGTGAAGTAAAAACTGATGGGTAACTTTGGGAAGAATAACTATAAATGCTTGGCTTATTTTCACTTTTTTCTTTGGTTAATAAGTCTATTTTCAAAGAGAATACATTTTCTTCTTTTCTCTATGCTACCCATGAATGGGAGAGGATAAGTCTGTTTCTCAGATTCTGAATTGCCAAGTAGTGCACTTGGCTAACCAACCTAGAGGTACAATTGCCAACCTGGTCTCTGACATTATTTTGGCTTCCATTTTGATTTTTTCCTCTTAACTTGTTCAGTTTTTACCAGGGGTGAGGGGTTGAAAGAATAATTTTAGGTGGCTTTATTGACCCTAAACCCTAAATACATAGGCCAGAAATATTAAAAAATAAAACCAAAGAGTAGAATTTGGGGTAGCAAAACATACACTTGGAGAAGCAATTAGTAGCTTAAAGAAGAGTGGTTTGGTCCTTGGTGTTCTCATGTTGGTAATCTGCAGAGGTTAATTTTAGGTCCAGATGGGTTTTAAGACCCTGGCATTGAACAAATTGAAATATTTCAACCCCATCCCATGGTATTTTGACTGTGGTAGATGATTGCAACTTGTGGTGTTTTTGTCCAAAAGAAAAGACTATTGAGATATAAACAAAGGCCCCTGGACCTAAGGAAAGACTTCAAGGGGAGATACCAATGAGAGATGATTTGAAATGGGGAACAGAAGATGGGATCCTCAGCTAGGATCAATGAGGCCACTCAGCTCTCAGCAGAGGCAGACTATCACAAAGAGTCAAAGCTCCAGGGCCTTAGCAAGAATAGGGATCCATATTCGGGATGCTGCAGATCCTTTTTCAGGTGCAGCTTTTTCTAAGGAGGTATGGCTGAGGCAAATGTTCCATTGCAAGGAATAGGCCTCTTAGATCATAGCAGACAAAACAGTCTTTGCTGCTTTTAAATTGCTGGGTAGTGAAGTCCCGCATATGTCTCTGAGTACTAGAGATGTTTTAGATTTAAGTTGTTATTGACAGACATCTCTAGACCAGATGCTCCAAATTCCATTCTGCAAGTAGGGCCAAGAAAATAACAGTAGGAAGGCATATCATGAGGAATGTCCATAAACTCAAAAAACAATTTGCTATTTCATGGTTTTAGGGTGGCACTGGATTGGACATTTCCAGATTGAGGAGGAAATTTTGTTAGGAGCAGGTTTCTTGGCAAGAGGCACTGGAAATAACCATACTGGCGTAAGACTGAAAATATGTACTTACAAGAGTCTGCACCTGGCAACTGAGCTGCCACCCTTGAAAACTTCTAAACTTTGTAAGTAGATTGCGTGTCACTTTTGAAAACAAGAGGCCAGTGCATAAATGGATTACCCCTTCAGAAATGTGATTGCAGGGCACCAAAATTAACTTCTTGCTAGGAGAGTTTTCCCAATTGAGTTTAAATTCACAAGTCATGGATTTAGAACACCTGGAACAGTCCCAAGTGGCATCCTGGCAAGACTACAACCAAAAAAATTATCTTCTCCAGTCAAAAGGAATTTCGTCTCTGATCTTTGGCATCATTAAACACTTAGTTTTGCAAACATTTTTTTCCTGGAATAACTGCTTTATAAATAAGGATTCACTTCTTACCATAACTGAAAAGATAGAATAATTTTTGTTTCTTATTAACTCTTTGAACTCTACAAAGAGAGGCCCTACAAATACTCTTCAGACCATTAAACCTTTTCTACTTATGCTAGAGAAAAACAATGTAGCTGCTGATAGAAATCAGTTCTACTCCAGCATGAAGAATAATTCTGGCTGGGACCGAAATGAAGAAGCTGAAGATATTCAATATTGTACTTTTATTTCTTTGAGTTTTGATTAAAAGAGTAACAGAACTTGATTTTTTGGACTGTGAAAGTGGCTAATATATTTAGACTTCAGTTTCTTTCTGAGAAGTTAATAATAGGATCAAGTTTGCATACAAAAATTAGCATCTTGACATTGGCATCTTGAAATATCTTAATGTCATTTAATCTCACTACAGAATCTCTAATATATTATGTCATAGGCCGGACAAAATCTTGAATAGAAATAGATTATGCAGTGTACTTGGGCCTTAGTTACTGAATGGCCTTAGATTGGGTTTAATTAATACATGATTTTAATCCATTTCAGAACTTTGGAGGTAAGCTCTATATTGTCCACACCTGATCCCAAGAAAATGCTCAAAAGAGCAGTGGTTAGTATGTCGGAGTGACATCTTGAAAATGAGAGACTGTCCAAATACAGCACACTGCTAATCACTTTCCTTGAGGGATGATAGGCCCCCATTTTATCAAACCCCATGCATTTATTGGAGCAAAAACCAGGGTGACCCTTTTCTCCTAGTTCCATGAGGAAAGATTTCCTCAAACATTCCTGGCCTCTTCTACTGTCACAAAGAGGAATAAGAGCCACAAGACTGTATTCAAATCCTACCTCCTTCACTTAATAATTGTGTAGCACTGAGAAAAATTAATCTCCCTCTGCTTTCCATCTCTCACTTACAGAATGTGGACATCAAACATGTTTACAAAGATGCTGTATGGATTAAATCAAATTCTATATGTAAAGTGTTTAGAACAGTGCCTATCCAAAGTGCTGTGTAAGTATTAGCTACTATTTGTCAAATCTCTCTACATTTTCTTTTTTGTTTAACTTTTATTTTAAGCTCAGGAGTACATGTGTAGGTTTGTTACATAGGTAAATTTGTGTCATGGGGTTTGTTGTACAAATTATTTAATCACCAGGTATTAAGCCTAGTATTCATTAGTTATTTTATCTGATCCTCTCCCAGCCCTCACCCTCTGACAGGCCCCAGCACATGTTGTTCCCGACCATGAGTCCATGTGTTCTCATCATTTAGCTCCCATGTATGAGTGAGTACGTCTAATACTGGATGATATGCTTTGGCTGTATCCCCACCCAAATCTTATCTTGAATTGTAGTTCCTATAATTCCCATGTGTCATGGAGGGACCTGATGTAAGGTAATTGAATTATGGGGACAGTTACCCCCATGCTTCGGTTCTCATGATAGTGAGTGAGTTCTCACAAGATCTGATTATTTTATAAGGCGCTTTTCCTTCTTATGCTTGGCACTTCTTCTTCCTGCTCCTATGCGAAAAAGGATGTTTTTGCTTCCCCTTCTGCTATGATTATAAGTTTTCTGAGGCCTCCGCAGCCATGTTGAACTGTGAGTCAATTAAATCTCTTTCCTTTATAAATTACCCAGTCTCAGGTATCTCTTTAATAGCAGTGTGAGAACAGACTAATACACTTGTTATTCTGTTCCTGTGTTAGTTTGCTAAGGATAATGGCCTCCAGCTCCATTCATTCCCTGAAAAGGACATGATCTTGTTCTTTTTTATATGACTGTACAGTATCACATGATATATATGTACCACATTTTCTTTATCCAATCTGTCATTGATGGGCTTGTAGGTTGATTCCATGTCTTTGCTATTGTGAATAGTGCTGCAATGAACATACACATGCACGTGTTTTTATAATGGAACAATTTCTATTCCTTTGGGTATATACCCAGTAATGGGATTGCTGGGTCTAATGGTATTATGTCCTTAGGTCTTTGAGTAATTCCCACACTGTCTTCCACAATGGTTGAACTAATTTACACTCTCACCAACAGTGTATAAGTGTTCTTTTTCTCTGCAACCTCACCAGCATCTGTTATTTTTTGACTTTTAAGTGATAGCCATTCTGACTGGCGTGAGATTGTATTTCATTGTGGTTTTGATTTGCACTTCTCTAATGAACAGTGGTGTTGACCTTTTTTTCATAAAATTGTTGGCCTCATGTATGCCTTCTTTTGAAAACTGTCTGTTCATGTCCTTTACCCACTTTTTAATGAGGTTGTTTGGTCTTGTTTCTTGTAAATTTGTTTAACTTCCTCATAGATTCTGGATATTAGACTTTTGTTGGATGCATAGTTTGCAAAAATTTTCTCCCATTATGTAAGTATTTGTTTACTCTGTGATAGCTTTTTGTTTTGTTTTGTCTCTGTTTTTGTTTTGTTTTGTTTGTTTTTCTCTACAGAAGCTCTTTAGTTTAATTAGATCTCATATGTCAATTTTTGCTGCTATATACCAATAGATGTTGAACATGTATACCAATAGATGTTGAACCAACATCTATTGAACTAACTATACCAATAGATATGAACCAACTATACGAATACATGTTGAACACATATATAATTTTTTGGAACTTCTAATTAAAGTTATAATCAAATTGAAGAAGAATAAAATTATTTAAATATAACAAAGACTTTACTAAAACAACAATTATTACCACAGATAGAGACACCAAAACCTTTTTATTTAAATTCAAAAATGATCCAGGGGTGCCCATCATCACCATTATTATCCAATGTTGCCTCAGAGCTTATAGAAACTGCAATTAAGAAATAAAATAATATTTTTAAAATATAAAATAAATAAGACTCTTGTGGATGATATTCTATATATACAAAACCAAAATACTCTTGTCAAAAGATAAACTGATAGAATAAGATATACCTAATGCTAAATAACGAGTTAATGGGTACAGCACACCAACATGGCACATGTATACATATGTAACAAACCTGCACGTTGTGCACATGCACCCTAAAACTTAAAGTATAATAATAATAAAAAAAGATGACAAATTGCTTGAACATTTAATAAAAATCAGTAATTGAAGTTTCTAAGTAAGGAACCAATTTCTAAGTTAGTAATGAACTTTCAGCAAAAGAAGGAAGCAAACTTTTTTTTCATTCATATTAGCTACAAAAATTATAAAATGCACATGAATGAATTTAATAGTAAGTGTATGGGATCTATATGTATAAAATCTTATTGAATGACATAGAACACAATAAGCCAATTAAAATCATATCATATTCTTGAACAGAAAGCCTTATCATTAATATGCTAGTAGTTCAAAATTCATGAGTAAATGCTAATATAATTCTAGTAGAATCCCAATAGAGCTGGATTTCTGGGGAAGGAAAAAAAGAAGTTTGAGATAAACTGGTAGAAACAACAACAACAAACCCTTATAGCTTATATGGAAGACTGCATGCCTAGAAATCATCAAGAAATTTTGGAAAATAAAATAGTGAACAGAAACTTCCTTATCAGATATCACAACATATTATGGTGTCTCTAAATCAACACATTATTGACATTGAAACAGAAAAATAAGACAGTGAAACAAACTAGAGGATCTAGAGCTAGACTCTAGCATATATGAAAACACAGCACATGGACACTGTTTAATAAATGATAGCAATCAGCATTACTGTCTTTATGATCATCACAGTCATCAATACAGGATCACAGTTATCAGTATCATCAACACACCTTCCCAATGCGTGGTGCCTCACATTGAGTAAGCTCATAATCAATATTGTTTGAATGGAATTGATACAAAAGGGGGACATCAATAATTAATTATATTACATAACAAAAATGAATGTGAAGAAATATGTGGAACTTTTTGATGAGATGTGATTATTTATAGATAAGTGAGAACACATATGAAAGCTCTTTCCAGATGATAAAGGACTATTTAAGTGTTATTTTTGACATTAGTATTATTTTATATCCTGCAAGTTCAGAGGAATATGAAACAGTGATTTATAGTAATATGACACATACATTTTGGTAAATACACTAAATCATTGTTCTGTCTGTAGAAATAAGCAAGACTATTTTGCATTTCTACATATCTAGCCAAGCTTTTGCGGGTACGGTTTCAGGGAAGGGATATTGTTAATGTTCTCAAGAAAATCAAATTTCTTCTGGTAAAGATGTATGTCCATTCACCTAGCTCCCATGAGAAAAACCCTGTGATTAGGTTTACTTTTCTTAATTGACCTCAAGGACCATACAAGCTCACACAAAGTAAGCTTAGACCTGTCTGCTTTATCTAGGTTTTGTTAGATGCTTCCTCATCCCATAGGCATTTTCTCAAAGGGTACAAAGGAAAGTGGAATTTCTTTTATTTCTGATCATAAATTACCTATTGTTGACTTTTCATAAACCCTGAGGTATTGTTTACAGGCTACGTTGAGTTTTTTCTTCTTGTCTTAATGGTAGAAAGTGTTTTAAAACTTTGTATGGTCTAATTTACCTTTACTGTTATTCCATTTCCTTAGAAGTCAGAGCACTAAATAAATTAGTGATGTTTTAACAGATGGGATCCATCATAGCAATAGAGATTAGGAAGTGCGGAAGCTTACCAGCTAGTATCTAAGTGTCTTTAAAGTTTGTGAAGTCTTTATGCACTTTACATGGCATAATTTTGAGTAAAACAAGAGCTTTCTTTTCCTATTTTGTTTCTCTTGAACTATGTGCAAACACTTAATGGATCAATCAGTTTGAAGCCTGTATGCTATCCTACAGAAAGAATACCTTGGCTGCCATTAAGAAGGCTGTGTTCTTCACCTTTTGATGTAGAAGTGCCCTGCGTTTGTAGTTGGCAATACAGATCAAATAGAGGAAAAACTAAAACATCATATTACAAACTGTGACTCACATATTAATTACAAGTAAAACACACACACACGCGCACACACACACACGGGCACTATTCCTGTGTTCTACACCTCTGCTTCAGATTGGATCTGATCTCAAAGCTCCATAACAAATGGAAATATTATAACCAAGTGCCTACAATGTGTCAGGCACACAATTACTTCCACATGGGTTGTTTCATTTAATTTGTTCTAAATCTGTCATGTAAATATTATCACCCATTTTACCTTTGATAAAACAAAGATAAAACCAGAGGATTTTACATAAATGTTCTAAAAATTATCTACAATTAAGCTCTGCTGCATTTTTTAATAAAAGTAGAATTTCAGTCTGAGTTGAGACCTCTAAAAAATATAATACTTTTTGAACACTCTCTTCTTGAAACTTAACAATAAATAATTATATGTTCGTTGCTAAAGATACCCCTGCTGTGGAAGAATTGAGCATAATGTACAATATTTTACACAGCATATTGTTTAATTGGTTGTGGAGACTCATTGACAATGTCCCTACAAAGTCAGCTTAAGAAGAAACAATTTAAAAACAATAAAAATAAAAAAATGGTACATGTTATTTTCTCATTTAATGGTAAATCATTTTTCTTCCTTTTATGGCAAGGGAAGGAAAATGATTCCTTAAATCTCTGTTACTTTGTTGCTATTGTTATTATCATTATTGTTATCAATAAGAGAAATATTGGTTATTAAAATATTAATTGCCAGTGACATAAATGTAATAGAAACCTGTGTAAATAATAAAAAAAATTATTTGGCTTATATAACAGATAAGTTCAGAAATAGTTTTCAAGTAAGGCAGAATCTAGAGATCTGAAAGCTTTCAACAAGGCTTTGAAACTTTCCCTCCATCTTCCAGTTCTCTTCTTTGTTGGTTTCATTCTCTGTATGACTCTGTCCATATAGGGGTATAGAGTTTTCTTCTAGCAATTCAAGGCTTAAATGGTCCTTAGTGCTTTGCTCTCAGAACATTTCTACCATATATAGATATATATAGGTAGAAATATAAACAGATGATATGACAGATAGAGATATGATATGACATATAAATATATCACTGTCCACATTATATTCTGATTAAAACTGCTTGAATGACCCAAGTGCACAGATGGTTCTGACAGGGATCAGAACCACATAATGTGTGGATCTCATACACATTTCTGTGGAAAATTATCAGGTCTGTTCTTGAAACCAAAATAAAAGAGATAGATCTTAGACAGAAAAAGTGTTCCAAAAATGATGAAAGATATACATTTAATATAAATGCTTAAATTATACTATCTACATTTTTAATGCAATTTTTACGGTAACAGGTGTAAGACTAAATCTTCAAATCCTTTAATTTTCTTTTCCAAATGCCTACATTATTTTTGTGTGTAAATATATTTTAGATCTAACAATGCAGGACATAATGAGTAAATCTGGTAAGCCATGTGTTGGGAGGGAGGGGGAGGAATGGGGAGACAAAGGTCCATGTAGTTAGTCACCAGTGAACATGCATTTAAGTTAGGTGGTCCGTTATAGAAGTTGAATTTGGAATGGAAATGCCCACACAGTTCCATTTTAGAAGTGTGCAAGGAAAAAATTATCAATCTGGAGACTCACATTAGGAAATCCAACAACAAAAAAAATTGGAAAATACAATGATGTTTAGTAAAAGGGTAGGAGTTTAGTGAGAGAAATATTGTACCAAAGAAAGCCATTTAGAAGGGTCTAATGTTAGGAGAGATTAGCAATCAAAGTTCAGAATTGTGTCATTAAAAGGAGACCATAATCTTATTTAATATTTATTAAAATGTTGAGAAAAATCATACTAGGAAATTATCAATGTGCGATGCTTATATGTCATTGTTAAAATGAGCTTCCTGTCATTAAAATAAACACATGAAAGAGATCTTTAAAGGTAAATATGATGAGCCTTATTCTCCAATATTATTGCCCTCTTTTCTTTTTAAGACTTTTCTAAGGACAGTATTAAGCTGTCAACATCCTCAACATATTTTTATGTTTCCTAAAAGTAGACTAATATTTGTCTCATGTAATAACTTTTTGTAAAACTTTTTGTCACCTCAAACAAACCAAATAGCACCAATCATTCAAGGAAAAATTACCTCACTATTGTATAAAATTTGAAAGGAGACTTCCTATAGAAAGTAGATGCCTTCTTAATAATTTTAAGAAAAACCTAAATCCCTTAAAGAATGTCAAAGCCTTTTTTTTTTCATTTATAGCTCCACAGACTAATATTGTGGCATATGTGGTATGTGATAAATATGTGTTATATACCTAAAATGCAAAAAACAGTCACAAAATTTTGGATTTTAGCACATTGCCTAGCATATGTGCCTTGTTTTTCTTGCTCAGAAACAAGTGCCAGAATTCTGATAATATAATTATCTCAAATATTTCAGCACATGATTTTAATGAGCAAGCCCATGGACCTGCAAAACTAAACCCTTTATCTCAAGTAATGGAGCTATTAATATTCAGGTTTTTTTAAATTCATTTTCTTGTCCTTTAGAGAGACTGGCATTTTGTTAACAGTTTTAATGATAGAAAGAATTTCCTGTAACTTTTCTCTTAATTTGTCTCCAGTTGACAGCTTTGTAATTTACAAAGCCCTCTAATGCAAATTAAAAATAGTAACTATCTACATCTTTGATACAAAGAAAGGATAATACAGGAAGTCTTCACTTAACATGGTCGGTAGGTTCTTGGAAACTGACTTTAAGCAAAATGACATATAACAAAACCAATTTTACCATAGGCTAATTGATATAAACAAAAGTCAAGTTCATACAGCATATTTTTGGTCACAAAAGCATCACCAAATTTCTAAATAAAGACCCCAAACACTTCTAATATCAAACATCAAAATAAATGTGAGCTACATATATACTTATGAAAGATTCATAAAAACAAGTAAGATAATTATTTCAGTTCAGAGTCACAGGTGGCAGGAGCCTATCCCAGTAGCTCAGGGTTGCAATGTGGGAACCAACCCTAAACAGAATATCATTCCATTGCAGGGTGCACTCCACACACAGAGCCACATTCACTTCACTGGGACCATTTAGATACTGCAATGAACCTCACTGGACATGCACAGCTTTGGTATGTGGAAGGAAACTGGAGTACACAGAGGAAACCCATGTGGAGATAGGGAGAACATGCAAATTCAAGGACCTGCTGTATGTCATAAGCTTCTTAATTGTCCATGCAATTCAGATTTATCAATTCTTTCATTCCATAGAAATTTAGTAAATAATTATTATATTCACAGTACAAATGCCTGCAATTTCAATACACTAAAGTTAATTGCAGGGCAAATCTGAAAGGGAAGATACTCAGACTAACTTACTTTGGTTTCTTCTGTCTTCCAGCTGAGAAGAATCATTTTGAATAGAGAACTTCTCATACATTTTCACATTTTCATTTCCTTATCTGAAAGTGAGACCATTGGTGGCACTCTGCATTCTCTTTTGACCCAGATAATTTTGATAGCTTCCTTGATGATTCAAATTTGCTGCGTATAATTATTTGTTCAAGTTGAAAAGTTTTACCTTTCCCTAACTGGCTATGAAAATTTATTTAAGTACATGCTCATGTTTTTATGTGTGCATGATGGACACAAGTGGATTTAATTTGACACTTTGTTCCAAGATCTTGGGAGGATCCAATCTGCTGGAAACATGTATATTGTATATGTCTAAATGTTGCCTGTAATAAGAAGCCAAAATCCTATAGAATAAACTTAGAAAATAAGATGGAATTCCGAAAGAGGAATGTTAAAAGGCTCTTTCTTTTACCATTTTTGACACTTGTCCAAAGGGTCTGTTAAGATGATTGAAGGAGGGACAAGATGGAAAGTTGGTGTAGAAGATATTTTCTCAAAGCACTATTTATATAAGTGGATAAAATATGTACTCTTGCACATTCACCTTGGGGTGTGTGATTTTCCTCAGGATGCCACTGGCCATTCAGATGTTTATCTTCACATTAACTCAGAACCATACGGGCACCATGACTTAATGTGAATGGAGGAGAAATCTCTTGGTAATAATAGTGACTACAATAGAATTATGTGTGAAAGTTGCTGTGGAGTAACTGATTCTTTGAGAATTGGGAAAGCTCATAAGAGAAGTACTGTATTCTTCAGTGATTAGAAGAAGTTTACAAGAAGAAATACTGAGGAGGCATATTTCAGATACAAAGAGTTCATCGTTTAGCATATCATACATATGATAAAGTCAAACTAAGATGTAATAAATTTAAGGATGAACAAATTATCTACAGTTTTTTTCCATGAATGTA